>NW_028290088.1:0-14926 GCF_059628265.1 Tinamus guttatus
TCTCTAGAGATGTCCCAAGTTCTACAGATGTCCCAGGTTCTAGAGATGTCCCAAGTTCTAGAGATGTCCCAAGTTCTACAGATGTCCCCATCTCTAGAGATGTCCCCATCTCTAGAGATGTCCCAAGTTCTACAGATGTCCCAAGTTCTAGAGATGTCCCAAGTTCTAGAGATGACCAAAGTTCTACAGATGTCCCAAGTTCTATAGATGTCCCCATCTCTAGAGATGTCCCCATTTCTAGAGATGTCCCAAGTTCTACAGATGTCCCCATGTCTAGACATGACCCCATCTCTAGTGATGACCCAAGTTCTAGAGATGTCCCAAGTTCCACAGATGTCCCCATATCTACAGATGTCCCAAGTTCTAGAGATGTCCCAAGTTCTAGAGATGTCCCAAATCCTAATGATGTCCCCATGTCTAGAGATGTCCCAAGTTCTAGAGATGTCCCCATCTCTAGAGATGTCCCAAGTTCTAGAGATGACCCAAGTTCTAGAGGTGGCCCCAGGCCAAATTGTCCCCATCCCCAGCGGCTCCCGGTGTCCCCAACGTCCCCAGGGGTGGCAGGGGACGTGTCCCCAAGGTGTCCCCGTGTCCCCAGGAGTGCCGCGCGCTGAGGAACTTCTCGTCCCTTCACGCCATCGTCTCGGCCCTTCAGTCCAGCCCCGTCCACCGCCTCAAACGCACCTGGAACGAGACCTCCCGGTACGGGGACACCTTGGGGACACCTTGGGGACACCTTGGGGACATCGACCTCATGTCACCTGTGTCCCCAGGGAGGCCCAGCGCAGCTACGAGGAGCTCAGTGCCATCTGCTCCGAGCAGGACAACTACAGCGCCAGCCGCCAGCTGCTCTTCCAGGTCCCCAAGTGTCCCCAAGGGGTGGCCCTTGTCACACCAATGTCCCCATTGATGTCACCGACAGGCTGCCCTGGCCCCTTGGGGACAATGATCATCATAGATCGTCATAGATGATGTCCCCTATAGGTGTCCTCTATATATTGGGTTGTCCCCATCATTGTCCCTGTATGGGATGGCTTGTCCTTGTCACCTGTTGTCCCCATCTGTGTCCCCTGTCCCTTGGGCTGTCCTTAGCCATGTCCCTATGGGTGTCCCCAACCCCTTCTGCTGTCCCCTATCGCCATCCCTGTCCCCAATGATGTCCCTTGTCCCCAATGTCTCCAATGATGTCCCTTGTCCTCAATGATGTCCCTTGTCCCCAGTGTCCCCAATGATGTCCCTTGGCCCCAATGATGTCCTTTGTCCCCAGTTTCCCCAATGATGTCCCTTGTCCCCAATGATGTCCCTTGTCCCCAATGTCCCCTTGTCCTCAATGATGTCTCCTTGTCCCCAATGATGTCCTTTGTCCCTTTGTCTCCAATGATGTCCCTTGTCCCCAGTGTCCCCAATGATGTCCCTTGTCCCCAATGATGTCCTTTGTCCCCAATTATGTCCCTTGTCCCCTTGTCTCCAATGATGTCCCTTGTCCCCAATGATGTCCTTTGTCCCCAGTGATGTCTCTTGTCCCCAATGTCCCCTTGTCCCCAATGGTATCCCTTGTCTCCAATGATGTCCCTTGTCCCCAGTGTCCCCAATGATGTCCCTTGTCCCCAATGATGTCCTTTGTCCCCAGTGATGTCTCTTGTCCCCAATGTCCCCTTGTCCCCAATGATATCCCTTGTCCCCAATGATGTCTCTTGTCCCCAATGTCCCCAATGGTATCCCTTGTCCCCAATGATGTCCCTTGTCTCCAATGATGTCCCTTGTCCCCAATGTCCCCAATGATGTCCCTTGTCCCAAATGATGTCCCCTTGTCCCCAATGTCCCCAATGATGTCCCTTGTCCCCAATGATGTCCTTTGTCCCCAGTGATGTCTCTTGTCCCCAGTGTCCCCTTGTCCCCAATGATGTCCCTTGTCTCCAATGATGACCCTTGTCCCCAATGTACCCAATGATGTCCCTTGTCCCCAATGATGTCTCTTGTCCCTTTGTCCCCAATGATATCCCTTGTCTCCAATGATGTCCCTTGTCCCCAATGTCCCCAATGATGTTCCTTGTCCCCAATGTCCCCTTGTCCCCAATGATGTCCCTTGTCCCCAATGATGTCCTTTGTCCCCAGTGATGTCTCTTGTCCCCAATGTCCCCTTGTCCCCAATGATGTCCCTTGTCCCCAATGATGTGCTTTGTCCCCAGTGTCCCCAATGATATCCCTTGTCCCCAATGATGTCCTTTGTCCTCAATGATGTCCCTTGTCCCCAATGATGTTCTTTATCCCCAATGATGTCCCTTGTCCCCAATGATGTCCCTTGTCCCCAATGAGGTCCCTTGTCCCCAGTGTCCCCAATGATGTCCCTTGTCCCCAATGATGTCCTTTGTCCCCAGTGATGTCTCTTGTCCCCAATGTCCCCTTGTCCCCAATGATATCCCTTGTCTCCAATGATGTCCCTTGTCCCCAATGTCCCCAATGATATCCCTTGTCCCCAATGATGTCCCTTGTCCCCAATGATGTTCTTTATCCCCAATGATGTCCCTTGTCCCCAATGAGGTCCCTTGTCCCCAATGTCCCCAATGATGTCCCTTGTCCCCAATGATGTCCTTTGTCCCCAGTGATGTCCCTTGTCCCCAATGTCCCCAACGATGTCCCTTGTCCCCTCCACCAGGATTGTCCCCAGCCGGGCACCGAGGGGACCCCAAGGCGCCAGCCGCGACGTCCCCACGAGCAGCGGCCCCTGGTGAGACCCTGGGGACAATAATGGGGACACTGGGGACAATGGGGGACGTGTCACCGGGGAGGGGACACGGTGCCATTGTCCCCTTGTCCCCCGCAGGGCGTCGTGCCCTATCTGGGGACCTTCCTGCGCGACCTGGTCATGCTGGACGCGGCCATGAAGGACGAGCTGGAGGTGGGACGTGCCACTGTCCCCAGTGTCCCCAATGTCCCCAATGTCCCCAATGTCCCCAATGTCCCCAGTGGCCCCAGTGGCCCCGGTGTCCCCAGTGTCCCCTCTTGCCTTGCAGAACGGCTACATCAACTTCGAGAAGCGCCGCAAGGTACTGCCCCCGTGTCCCCGTGTCACCTGTGTCACCCCATGTCCAGGTCCCTCCGTGTCCCTCCATGTCCCCCCATGTCCCCCTCATGTCCCTCTGTGTCCCCCAAGTCCCTCCGTGTCCCTCCGTGTCTTCCATGTTCCCCTCATGTCCCCCAATGTCCTTGATGTCCCCCCATGTCCCTCCACGTCCCCCATGTCCCCATGTCCCCAATAGCCCCCATGTCCTCAATGTCCCCATGTCCTCCCATGTACCCCGTGTCCCTCCATGTCCCCAATGTCCTCCCATGTCCCCAGTAGCCCCCATGTCCCCAATGTCCCCCATGTCCTCAATGTCCCCCATGTCCCTCCATGTCTCTCCACGTCCCCCGTGTCCCCACGTCCCACATGTCTCCAATGTCTCCCAATGTCCTCCCAATATCCCACATGTCCCCCGTGTCCCCAATGTCCCCAATATCCCCCTTGTCCCCAGTGTCCTCCCATGTCCCCCACATCCCCAATGTCCCCCATGTCCCCGTTGTCCCCCATGTCCCCCATGTCCCCCATGTCCCCAATGTCCCCAATGTCCCTCATATCCCCAATGTCCCCAATGTCCCTCGTGTCCCCAATGTCCCCAATGTCCCCCATATCCCCAATGTCCCCTATGTCCCCAATGTCCCCCACGTCCCCAGTGTCCCCAATGTCCCCAATATCCCCCATGTCCCCAATATCGCCCATGTCCCCCATGTCCCCAGTATCCCCCACGTCCTCCATGTCCCCAATATCCCCCATGTCTCCAGTATCCCCCATGTCCCCAATGTCCCCATGTCCCCCATGCCCCCCATGTCCCCAATGTCCCCCATGTCCCCCATGTCCTCCCATGTCCTCCCATGTCCCCCATGTCCCCAATATCCCCCATGTCCCTCCATGTCCTCCATGTCCCCAATATCCCCCATGTCCCCCATGTCCCCAATGTTCCCCATGTCCCCCATGCCCCCCATGTCCCCAATGTCCCCCATGTCCCCCATGTCCTCCCATGTCCTCCCATGTCCCCCATGTCCCCAATATCCCCCATGTCCCTCCATGTCCTCCATGTCCCCAATGTCCCCCATGTCCCCCATGTCCCCAATGTTCCCCATGTCCCCCATGTCCCCAATATCCCCCATGTCCCTCCATGTCCTCCATGTCCCCAATATCCCCCATGTCCCCCATGTCCCCAATGTCCCCATGTCCCCCATGTCCCCCATGTCCCCAGTGTCCCCAGTGTCCCCAATATCCCCCAGGTCTGCAATATCCCCCATGTCCTCCCATGTCCCCCACGTCCCCCACATCCCCCATGTCCCCAATGTCCCTCTGTGTCTCTCCACGTCCCCCGTGTCCCCATGTCCCCTGTGTCCCCAGTGTCCTCCCACGTCCCCTGTGTCCCCGATGTCCCCAATGTCCCCCATGTCCCCAGTGTCCCCCACATCCCCCACATCCCCCATGTCCCCATTGTCCCCATGTCCCCCGTGTCCCCAATGTCCCTCCATGTCCCCCATATCCCCAATATCCCCCGCGTCCCCCATGTCCCCCATGTCCCCAATGTCCCCATGTCCCCCATGTCCTCCCATGTCCCCGATGTCCGCCCGAGATCCCCATTGTCCCCATGTCCCCATTGTCCCCATGTCCCCAATGTCCCCGCAGGAGTTCCAGGTCCTGGCCCAGGTCCGCCTGCTCCAGGTCACCTGTCGCCGGTACCGGCTGCGCCCGGCGCCCCGAGTGCGACGGTGGCTCCGGGCCCTGCGGCCACTGCCCGAGGCGCAGAGGTGACACGGGGACATGGGGACATGGGGACACTGGAGGGCACACGGGGACACGGGGGGGACACAGGGACACGGGGACACGGGGACACGGGAGGGGACATGGAGACATGGGGACATGGGAGGGGACAGGGGGACGTGGGGACATGGGAGGGGACAGGGGGACATGGGGACGTGGGGACATGGGCACATGGGGACATGGGAGGGGACACGGGGACATGGGGACACGGGGACATGGGGACACGGGTGGGGACATGGGGACATGGGGACATGGGGACACGCGACGGTGGCTCCGGGCCCTGCGGCCACTGCCCGAGGCACAGAGGTGACATGGGGACACGGGGACACGGGAGGGGACATGGGGACATGGGAGGGGACATGGGGACAAGGGGACATGGGAGGGGACAGGGGGACATGGGGACACGGGGACACGAGAGGGGACATGGGGACACAGGGACACAGGAGGGGACGTGGGGACATGGGGACATGGGGACACGGGAGGTGACATGGGGACATGGGGACATTGAGGGGATATGGGGACAAGGGGACATGGGAGGGGACATGGGGACATGGGGACACGGGGACATGGGGACACGCGACGGTGGCTCTGAGCCCTGCGGCCACTGCCAGAGGCGCAGAGGTGACATGGGGACATGGGAGGGGACAAGGGGACATGGGGACATGGGAGGGGACATGGGGGGGACATGGGAGGGGACACGGGGACACAGGACAAGGGGACACAGGGACATGGGGATATGGGGACATGAGGACATGAGGACACGGGGACATGGGGACACGGGACAAGGGGACAAGGGGACACAGGGACATGGGGACACGGGGACAAGGGGACATGGAAGGGGACATGGGAGGGGACATGCACTTGGGGATGGCGTGTGGGACATGGGGACACAGGAGGGGACACGGGAGGGGACACGGGGACATGGGAGGGGACATGGGGACACAGGGACAAGGGGACACAGGAGGGGGATGGGATATGGGACATGTGTTGGGGACAAAGGGACACGGGAGGGGACACGTGTTGGGGACAAGGGGACATGGGACAGGGGGGGACACCCAGAGGGGTGGCACAACCTGGTGCCCATGACGAGTCCCTAACATGTCCCCAATGTGTCCCCAACGTGTCCTTAACATGTCCCCAACATGTCCCCAACGTGTCCCCGTAGCCACAGCGTGTCCTGTGCCATCGAGCCACCCGGGGAGCCACCACCGCGGCCACCGAAGCCCTCCCTGGTCATCACGCACTGCACCGAGTGAGTGGCACCGTGTCACCGTGTCACCCCCCCCGGTCCCCTTGTCACCTGGGGCCACCTTGTCACCCCCCCCGGTCACCTTGTCACCCCTCCGGCCACTTTGTCACCCAGGGCCACCTTGTCACCCCCCCCCAGCCACTTTGTCACCCCCTCGGTCCCCTTGTCACCTGGGGCCACCTTGTCACCCCCCCCCCCGGGTCACCGTGTCACCCCCCCCCCGGTCCCCTTGTCACCCCCCTGGTCACTTTGTCACCCTCCCCGGTCCCCTTGTCACCCGGGGCCACCTTGTCACCCCCCCGACCACCTTGTCACCCCCTCTGGTCACCTTGTCACCTCCCCTGGTCACTTTGTCACCTGCCCTGGCCACCTTGTCACCCCCCCCGGTCACCTTGTCACCTGGGGCCACCTTGTCACCCACTTGGCCACCTTGTCACCCCCCCCAATCACCTTGTCACCCCCCAGTCACTTTGTCACCCTCCCTGGTCACCTTGTCACCTGGGGCCACCTTGTCACCCCCCCCCCCCCCCGTTCACTTTGTCACCCCCCCCCCCCCCCGGTCCCCTTGTCACCTGGGGCCACATTGTCACCCCCTCTGGTCACCTTGTTACCCGGGGCCACCTTGTCACCCTCCAAGCAACCTTGTCACCTCCCCTGGTCACCTTGTCACCTGGGGCCACTTTGTCACCCCCCCCCCCCTGGTCACTTTGTCACCTCCCCCCCGCCCCAGTCACCTTGTCACCCCCCCCCCCCCGGCCACTTTGTCACCTCTCCGGCCACTTTGTCACCCCCTCTGGTCACCTTGTCACCCCCCCCCAGTCACTTTGTCACCCCCCCCAGTCACCTTGTCACCTGGGGCCACCTTGTCACCCCCCCAGCCACTTTGTCACCTGGGGCCACCTTGTCAACCCCCCTGGCCACTTTGTCACCCCCTCTGGTCACCTTGTCACCCGGTGCCACCTTGTCACCCCCCCCCCCCCCCACCTTGTCACCTGGGGCCACCTTGTCACCCCCCCGGCCACTTTGTCACCCAGGGCCACGTTGTCACCCCACCCCGGTCACCTTGTCACCTCTCCAGCCACTTTGTCACCCGAGGCCACCTTGTCACCCCCCCTCAGCCACCTTGTCACCCCCCCCCCGGTCACCTTGTCACCCCCCTGGTCACCCCCCCCAGTCACTTTGTCACCCCCCCTGGTCACCTTGTCACCTGAGGCCACCTTGTCACCCCTTCGGCCACGTTGTCACCCCTCCGGCCATGTTGTCACCCCTCCGGTCACTTTGTCACCCCCCCGGTCACTTTGTCACCTCCCCGCAGGCTCCTCACATCAGTGGGGACCCCCTCGGTGACCTGGGAGCAGCCGCGTGTCCCCTCCGAGGCCACAGCGGTGACACCGCCGAGTCCGGGTCACCTCCTGTCCCGCCTGGCCCAGGTGAGCCCCAAAGTGTCCCCTTATTGGGGACAAGGTGACATCGCCGCGTTGTCACCCCAAAGTGTCCCCTTATTGGGGACAAGGTGACATCGCTCCGTTGTCACCCCAAAGTGTCCCCTTATTGGGGACAAGGTGACACCGCCGCGTTGTCACCCCAAAGTGTCCCCTCCTTGGGGACAAGGTGACACCGCCGCGTTGTCACCCCAAAGTGTCCCCTTATTGGGGACAAGGTGACATCGCCGCGTTGCCACCCCAAAGTGTCCCCTCCTTGGGGACAAGGTGACACCACCACATTGTCACCCTAAAGTGTCCCCTTATTGGGGACAAGGTGACATTGCTGCGTTGTCACCCCAAAATGTCCCCTCCTTGGGGACAAGGTGACACCGCCACATTGTCACCCTAAAGTGTCCCCTCCTTGGGGACAAGGTGACATCGCCGCGTTGTCACCTCAAAGTGTCCCCTTATTGGGGACAAGGTGACACAGCCAGATTGTCACCCCAAAGTGTCCCCTTATTGGGGACAAGGTGACACCACCGCGTTGTCACCCCAAAGTGTCCCCTCCTTGGGGTGACATCGCCGTGTTGTCAACCCAAGGTGTCCCTTTACTGGGGACAAGGTGACACCGCCACGTTGTCACCCCAAAGTGTCCTCTCCTTGGGGACAAGGTGACACTGCTGCGTTGTCACCCCAAAGTGTCCCCTTATTGGGGACAAGGTGACATCACCGCGTTGTCACCCCAGAGTGTCCCCTCCTTGGGGACAAGGTGACACCGCCGCGTTGCCACCCCCAAGGTGTCCCCTCCTTGGGGTGACATCGCCGCATTGTCACCTCAAGGTGTCCTCTTACTGGGGACAAGGTGACATCACCGTGTTGTCACCCCAAAGTGTCCCCTCCCTGGGGTGACATCGCCGTGTTGTCACCCCAAGGTGTCCCTTTATTGGGGACAAGGTGACACTGCCACGTTATCACCCCAAAGTGTCCCCTTATTGGGGACAAGGTGACACCGTCATGTTGTCACCCCAAAGTGTCCCCTCCTTGGGGACAAGGTGACACCGCCGCATTGTCACCCCAAAGTGTCCCCTCATTGGGGACAAGGTGACATCGCCACATTGTCACCCCAAAGTGTCCCCTCCTTGGGGACAAGGTGACACCACCACGTTGTCACCCCAAAGTGTCCCCTCCTTGGGGTGACACTGCCGCGTTGTCACCCCAAAGTGTCACTTATTGGGGACAAGGTGACACCACCACGTTGTCACCTCACGGTGTCCCCTCCTTGGGGACAAGGTGGCACCACCACGTTGTCACCGTGTCCCCTCCTTGGGGTGACATCACCACGTTGTCACCCCAAAGTGTCCTCTCCTTGGGGACAAAGTGGCACCACCACATTGTCACCGTGTCCCCTCGTTGGGGACAAGGCGACACCGCCACATTGTCACCCCACGGTGTCACCCAGCGCGTCAAGTGGCCCTCGGTGTCGGCGCTGGACGAGGCCGCGGTGCCACCACCCGCGTTGTCCCCACCGGCCCCCGGTGTCACCCGCGGCCACCGCCGCTCGGCCTCGTGCGGCTCCGCTGTCCCCAACGTGTCCCCGTCCGACTGTCGCATCATCCGGGCGCGCATGGACCTGGACAACGGGAGCCTCTACAAGAGCATCCTGGTGACCGTCCCCCTCCCTTGTCCCCGTTGTCACCGGTGCCACCGCCGTGTTGTCACCGCGCGCGTGTCCCCCCCGCGCAGGTGACGAGCCAGGACAAGACGCCCGCGGTGGTGGCCAAGGTCCTGGAGAAGCACGGACAGGACGTTGGGGACGTCGGGCGCTTCCAGCTCGTGCAGCTGCTGCCGGACGAGCGGGGTGAGGTGGCACCGGGTCCCCGTGTCCCCAAGGCCACCGTGTCCCCAAGTCCCCAAGTCCCAATGTCCCCATGTCCCCAAGTCACTTGGTCCCCAAGTTTGGTGTCCCCAAGTCGCTGCTGCCCTGAGTCACCGGGTCCCCAAGCTGCTGTGTCCCCAAGGGTCCTGTCACCAAGGTCACTGTGTCCCCAGGGTTTTGTCACCAAGGCCACCATGTCCCCAAGTCCCCAAGTCACTTGGTCCCCATGTTTGGTGTCCCCAAGTCGCTTCTGCCCTGAGTTACTGCGTCCCCAAGGGTCCTGTCACCGAGGCCACCATGTCCCCAAGGCCACCATGTCCCCATGTCCCCAAGTCACTTGGTCCCCGAGTTTGGTGTCCCCAAGTTGTTGCTGCCCTGAGTTACTGGGTCCCCAAGGGTCCTGTCACCAGGGTCACTGTGTCCCCAGGGTCGTGTCACCAAGGCCACCATGTCCCCAAGTCCCCATGTCTCCAAGTCACTTGGTCCCCGAGTTTGGTGTCCCCAAGTTGTTGCTGCCCTGAGTTACTGGGTCCCCAAGGGTCCTGTCACCAGGGTCCCCATGTCCCCATGTCCCCAAGGCCACCATGTCCCCAAGTCCCAATGTCACCATGTCCCCAAGTCACTTGGTCCCCAAGTCACTTGGTCCCCGAGTTTGGTGTCCCCAAGTTGTTGCTGCCCTGAGTTACTGGGTCCCCAAGGGTCCTGTCACCAGGGTCCCCATGTCCCCATGTCCCCAAGGCCACCATGTCCCCAAGTCCCCATGTCTCCATGTCCCCATGTCCCCAAGTCACTTGGTCCCCGAGTTTGGTGTCCCCAAGTTGTTGCTGCCCTGAGTTACTGGGTCACCAAGGGTCCTGTCACCAAGGTCCCCATGTCCCCAAGGCCACCATGTCCCCAAGTCCCCATGTCTCCATGTCCCCAAGTCCCCATGTCCCCAAGTCACTTGGTCCCCAAGTTTGGTGTCCCCAAGTTGTTGCTGCCCTGAGTTACTGGGTCCCCAAGGGTCCTGTCACCAGGGTCCCCATGTCCCCATGTCCCCAAGGCCACCATGTCCCCAAGTCCCCATGTCTCCATGTCCCCAGGTCCCCATGTCCCCAAGTCACTTGGTCCCCAAGTTTGGTGTCCCCAAGCTGCTGTGTCCCCAAGCGTCCTGTCACCAGGGTCACTGTGTCACCGAGGCCACCATGTCCCCAAGGGTCCTGTCACCAAATGCCATGTCCCTTAGTGCCATGTCCCCAAACCACTGTGTCCCCAAGGGCCACATCCCCAAACCGCTGGGTCCCAAAGCCACCATGTCCCCAAGTGCCTTGTCCCTTAGTGCCATGTCCCCAAGTGCCATGTCCCCAAACCACTGTGTCCCCAAGTGCCATGTCCCTTAGTGCCATGTCCCCAAGTGCCATGTCCCCAAATCACTGGGTCCCAAAGCCACCATGTCCCCAAGTGCCATGTCCCCAAGCGTTGATGCCCTTAGTGCCATGTCCCCAATGGCCATGTCCCCAAACTGTTAGGTCCCACAGCCACCATGTCCCCAAGGACCATGTCCCCAAGTGCCATGTCCCTTAGTGCTGTGTCCCCAAGGGCCATGTCCCCAAACCGTTAGGTCCCACAGCCACCATGTCCCCAGGTGCCATGTCCCTTAGTGCCATGTCCCCAAGGGCCATGTCCCCAAACCGCTGGGTCCCACAGCCACCATGTCCCCAGGTGCCATGTCCCTTAGTGCCATGTCCCCAAGTGCCATGTCCCCAAATCACTGGGTCCCAAAGCCACCATGTCCCCAAGTGCCATGTCCCCAAGCGTTGATGCCCTTAGTGCCATGTCCCCAAGGGCCGTGTCCCCAAACCGTTAGGTCCCACAGCCACCATGTCCCCAAGGACCATGTCCCCAAGGACCATGTCCCTTAGTGCTGTGTCCCCAAGTGCCATGTCCCCAAGGGCCATGTCCCCAAACCGCTGGCTCCCAAAACCACCATGTCCCCAAACTGCTGGGTCCCAAAGCCACCATGTCCCCAAGGGCCATGTCCCCAAGCGTTGATGCCCTTAGTGCCATGTCCCCAAGTGCCATGTCCCTTAGTGTCATGTCCCCAAACGACCATGTCCCCAATGGCCATGTCCCCAAACCACTGGGTCCCACAGCCACCATGTCCCCAAGAGCCATGTCCCTTAGTGCCATGTCCCCAAAGCCACCATGTCCCCAAGTGCCATGACCCTTAGTGCCATGTCCCCAAACCACCATGTCCCCAATGGCCACATCCCCAAACTGCTGGCTCCCACAGCCACCATGTCCCCAAGTGCCATGTCCCTTAGTGCCATGTCCCCAAAACGCTGGGTCCCCAAGTGCCATGTCCCTTAGTGCCATGTCCCCAAGTGCCATGTCCCCAAACCGCTGGCTCCCACAGCCACCATGTCCCCAAGCGTTGATGCCCTTAGTGCCATGTCCCCAAATGACCATGTCCCCAAGGGCCATGTCCCCAAACCACTGGGTCCCACAGCCACCATGTCCCCAAGGGCCATGTCCCCAAGAGCCATGTCCCCAAGAGCCATGTCCCCAATGGCCACGTCCCCAAACTGCCAGCTCCCACAGCCACCATGTCCCCAAGTGCCATGTCCCTTAGTACCATGTCCCCAAACCACTGTGTCCCCAAGTGCCGTGTCCCCAAGTGCCGTGTCCCTTAGTGCCATGTCCCCAGGTGCCATGTCCCCAAACTGCTGGCTCTCACAGCCACCATGTCCCTTAGTGCCATGTCCCCAGCGCCCCCCATGTCCCCATTGTCCCCGATGTCCCCGCAGAGCTGCCGCTGCCACCCTCGGCCAACGTCTTCTACGCCATGAACGGCGCCAGCCTGGACTTCGCCCTGCGCCCGCGGCCACCGGACCCCGGTGCCACCTTCCCCAAGGCCAAGGCCACCGCGCGCAGGCTCGGCCGGGCCCTCTTCTGAGCCCCGAATGTCCCCGAATGTCCCCAAATGTCCCCAACGGCTTCTCAGGGACCCCCAAGTTGCCACCGTTGACACTACGGCAATAAAGACACTACGGGCTGGCCCCGGCGGGCGGACGCGGCTGCTTTTATTGCATGGTGACAACAGCGGTGACAACGGCGGTGACAACAGCGGTGACAACAGCGGTGACGGTGACATTCAGGTCTTGCACGGGGCCACCTTGCCCTGTCCCCGCTGGAATTCCTGCTGTAGCCTCCCCAATAGCTCCCGTTGTTGCTCCGCGCGCCGCTCCAGCTCCTGCATCTGCTGCTCGTAGCGCTTGCTGAGGAGGTGACAATGACACGGGTGTCCCCAAAAGGTCCCCCCCCGAGGTGTCCCCGAGCGCGGGTGGCACTCACATCTCGCCCGTGATGTAGTCCAAGCGCTTGGCCACGGTGGCCTTGGCCTCCTCCGTGTCCTGCTTGACCAGCACGGGCCCGATGAGCTTGAAGATGGTGTTGGTGGCATCCAGCAGCTCCAGCTCCTGTCACCGGGGGGTGGCGGGTGATGCCACCACCTTGGGGACACTTGGGGACACCTTGGGGACACTTGGGGACACGCTCACCTCCTTGACGATGTTGTTCTCCGTCAGCTGCGCCTCCAGCTTCTGCCGCGACGTCACCGTCTTGCTGAGGTCTGGGGAGGGTGACAGTCACCGCCGGGTGACGCCGGGTGACGCCGGGTGACACCGGGTGACACCGGGGGGGGGTGACATCCGTACCTTTCTGCAGCTGCTGGTACTTTTCCAGCTCGCTCTGCAGCTTCTTCTGGATCTGCTCGGCCATGGCTGCGGGTGGGGACACTTTGGGGACGCTGTTGTCACCTTGGGGACGTTGTTGTCACCTTGGGGACCCTGTTGTCACTTTGGGGACCCTGTTGTCACCTTGGGGGACCCCGTTGTCACCTTGGGGGACCCTCACGGCTCATATAGGGGCCATAGGAGGCTCCCTGGGGCACCCTGGATGCTCCAACCCCTATGGAGACCCTATAGGTACCCCCTGACCCTATAGGTACCCCCGACCCTATAGGTACCCCCCCTACCCTATAGGTACCCCCCGACCCCATAGGTACCCCCTTCAACACCTCTGCATCCTATAGGATCCTATAGGATCCCATGGAGACCTATAGACACCCCCCCCCCGTCACCTATGGACCTCTGGAGAACCTATGGAGCATCCCAGACCCGTCCCCGACACCTCCACACCCCATAGGGGACCCATAGAGACCTTATAGACACCCTAAAGACCCCCCCAGGAGCCCCACACCCCTCAAGAACCCATATAGGGTCCCTATAGAACCCCCTGAAGCTTCCCAGGATCCCTATAGAGCTCCCATAGGGCCCCCACAGCCCCCTGGGATACCCCCAAACTGCCCATATGGCCCCTATAGACCCCCTCCCGTTCCCCAAATTGCCATAGGGCCCCATAGAGACCCTTGGGACACCTATAGAGCCCCATATGCCCCCTTGGACCCCATAGAGATCCCCACAGCCCCTCCCACCCACCCACGACCCCCATAGGACCCTATAGAGCCCCCCTAGAACCCTATAGAGCCCCTATAGAGACTCTCTGGACCCCTATAGAGACCCATTGGACCCCCTGGACCCCATAGAACCCCCCAGGGCCCCTCCCATCCATCCGTGACCTCCATAGGACCCTATAGAGCCCTTTCAGCCCCTATAGAGCCCCTATAGAGACCCTCTGGACATCTATAGAGCCCCTGGACCCCCATAGGGTCCCTATGGATCCACCTGGTCCCTCCCATCCACCTGCGACCCCCATAGGACCCTATAGGGCCCCCCTGGAACCCTATAGAGCCCCTGTAGAGCCCCTCTGGACACCTATAGAGACCCATACGACCCCCTTGACCCCCATAGGGACCCTATGGATCCCCTCAGCCCCTCCCAGCAGCCCACCACCCCCATAAGACCCTATAGCGTCCCCCTAGAACTCTATAGAGCCCCTATAGACACTCTCCAGACCCCTATAGAGACCCTCTGGACCCCTATAGAGCCCCATACGCCCCCCTGGACCCTATAGAGCCCCCCCCACGGCCCTTCCCATCCGTCCGTGACCCCCATAGGACCCTATAGAGCCCTTTCAGCCCCTATAGAGCCCCTATAGAGCCCCTCTGTACACCTATAGAGACCCTGTGGACCCCTATGGAGACCCATACACCCCCCTGGACCCCATAGAGCCCCCAGGGCCCCTCCCCTCCGCTCGCGACCCCCATAGGACACTATAGAGCCCTCCGGACCCCTATAGAGCCCCTATAGCGCCCCACGGACCCCCCCCCCTCCATCTCCCACCTCTCCTTGCGCGCAGCGCCACTCCGGCCCCGCCCCCTCCGCGCCGCCCCACGTGACGCCGCCGCCGCACGAGGCCCCGCCCCTAGCCCCTCCCCTTCTCCCATTACCCCCGGCTGGCGCATGCGCACTCCCCCCGGCGCATGCGCACTGCAGCCGCTGTCCCCGCCCGGCGCCGGGCAGCGCATGCGCGCTGCGCCCCCCCGTTGCCAGGCGACGCCCTTCACCGCCCAGCGCATGCGCACCGAGCCCCTCTCC
>NW_028290089.1:0-55774 GCF_059628265.1 Tinamus guttatus
TCGTGCTGCGCACGCTTTGTGCTTGGAGTGAGAAACAGCTTCCTTGGTGTTTTCTGCGAAACGCTTGAGCAGCCCGTTGGTGCTAGTATGGAGTCAGGGGATGGATGAAGCGGAGAGCCCCGTTTGGAGTGAGGCTGCAAAGGGCATGCCAAAGGAAGTGTTTTGCTGTGCCAAGACTCGTGCTGCGCACGCTTTGTGCTTGGAGTGAGAAACAGCTTCCTTGGTGTTTTCTGCGAAACGCTTGAGCAGCCCGTTGGTGCTAGTATGGAGTCAGGGGATGGATGAAGCGGAGAGCCCCGTTTGGAGTGAGGCTGCAAAGGGCATGCCAAAGGAAGTGTTTTGCTGTGCCAAGACTCGTGCTGCGCACGCTTTGTGCTTGGAGTGAGAAACAGCTTCCTTGGTGTTTTCTGCGAAACGCTTGAGCAGCCCGTTGGTGCTAGTATGGAGTCAGGGGATGGATGAAGCGGAGAGCCCCGTTTGGAGTGAGGCTGCAAAGGGCATGCCAAAGGAAGTGTTTTGCTGTGCCAAGACTCGTGCTGCGCACGCTTTGTGCTTGGAGTGAGAAACAGCTTCCTTGGTGTTTTCTGCGAAACGCTTGAGCAGCCCGTTGGTGCTAGTATGGAGTCAGGGGATGGATGAAGCGGAGAGCCCCGTTTGGAGTGAGGCTGCAAAGGGCATGCCAAAGGAAGTGTTTTGCTGTGCCAAGACTCGTGCTGCGCACGCTTTGTGCTTGGAGTGAGAAACAGCTTCCTTGGTGTTTTCTGCGAAACGCTTGAGCAGCCCGTTGGTGCTAGTATGGAGTCAGGGGATGGATGAAGCGGAGAGCCCCGTTTGGAGTGAGGCTGCAAAGGGCATGCCAAAGGAAGTGTTTTGCTGTGCCAAGACTCGTGCTGCGCACGCTTTGTGCTTGGAGTGAGAAACAGCTTCCTTGGTGTTTTCTGCGAAACGCTTGAGCAGCCCGTTGGTGCTAGTATGGAGTCAGGGGATGGATGAAGCGGAGAGCCCCGTTTGGAGTGAGGCTGCAAAGGGCATGCCAAAGGAAGTGTTTTGCTGTGCCAAGACTCGTGCTGCGCACGCTTTGTGCTTGGAGTGAGAAACAGCTTCCTTGGTGTTTTCTGCGAAACGCTTGAGCAGCCCGTTGGTGCTAGTATGGAGTCAGGGGATGGATGAAGCGGAGAGCCCCGTTTGGAGTGAGGCTGCAAAGGGCATGCCAAAGGAAGTGTTTTGCTGTGCCAAGACTCGTGCTGCGCACGCTTTGTGCTTGGAGTGAGAAACAGCTTCCTTGGTGTTTTCTGCGAAACGCTTGAGCAGCCCGTTGGTGCTAGTATGGAGTCAGGGGATGGATGAAGCGGAGAGCCCCGTTTGGAGTGAGGCTGCAAAGGGCATGCCAAAGGAAGTGTTTTGCTGTGCCAAGACTCGTGCTGCGCACGCTTTGTGCTTGGAGTGAGAAACAGCTTCCTTGGTGTTTTCTGCGAAACGCTTGAGCAGCCCGTTGGTGCTAGTATGGAGTCAGGGGATGGATGAAGCGGAGAGCCCCGTTTGGAGTGAGGCTGCAAAGGGCATGCCAAAGGAAGTGTTTTGCTGTGCCAAGACTCGTGCTGCGCACGCTTTGTGCTTGGAGTGAGAAACAGCTTCCTTGGTGTTTTCTGCGAAACGCTTGAGCAGCCCGTTGGTGCTAGTATGGAGTCAGGGGATGGATGAAGCGGAGAGCCCCGTTTGGAGTGAGGCTGCAAAGGGCATGCCAAAGGAAGTGTTTTGCTGTGCCAAGACTCGTGCTGCGCACGCTTTGTGCTTGGAGTGAGAAACAGCTTCCTTGGTGTTTTCTGCGAAACGCTTGAGCAGCCCGTTGGTGCTAGTATGGAGTCAGGGGATGGATGAAGCGGAGAGCCCCGTTTGGAGTGAGGCTGCAAAGGGCATGCCAAAGGAAGTGTTTTGCTGTGCCAAGACTCGTGCTGCGCACGCTTTGTGCTTGGAGTGAGAAACAGCTTCCTTGGTGTTTTCTGCGAAACGCTTGAGCAGCCCGTTGGTGCTAGTATGGAGTCAGGGGATGGATGAAGCGGAGAGCCCCGTTTGGAGTGAGGCTGCAAAGGGCATGCCAAAGGAAGTGTTTTGCTGTGCCAAGACTCGTGCTGCGCACGCTTTGTGCTTGGAGTGAGAAACAGGTTCCTTGGTGTTTTCTGCGAAACGCTTGAGCAGCCCGTTGGTGCTAGTATGGAGTCAGGGGATGGATGAAGCGGAGAGCCCCGTTTGGAGTGAGGCTGCAAAGGGCATGCCAAAGGAAGTGTTTTGCTGTGCCAAGACTCGTGCTGCGCACGCTTTGTGCTTGGAGTGAGAAACAGCTTCCTTGGTGTTTTCTGCGAAACGCTTGAGCAGCCCGTTGGTGCTAGTATGGAGTCAGGGGATGGATGAAGCGGAGAGCCCCGTTTGGAGTGAGGCTGCAAAGGGCATGCCAAAGGAAGTGTTTTGCTGTGCCAAGACTCGTGCTGCGCACGCTTTGTGCTTGGAGTGAGAAACAGCTTCCTTGGTGTTTTCTGCGAAACGCTTGAGCAGCCCGTTGGTGCTAGTATGGAGTCAGGGGATGGATGAAGCGGAGAGCCCCGTTTGGAGTGAGGCTGCAAAGGGCATGCCAAAGGAAGTGTTTTGCTGTGCCAAGACTCGTGCTGCGCACGCTTTGTGCTTGGAGTGAGAAACAGCTTCCTTGGTGTTTTCTGCGAAACGCTTTAGCAGCCCGTTGGTGCTAGTATGGAGTCAGGGGATGGATGAAGCGGAGAGCCCCGTTTGGAGTGAGGCTGCAAAGGGCATGCCAAAGGAAGTGTTTCTGCTGTGCCAAGACTCGTGCTGCGCACGCTTTGTGCTTGGAGTGAGAAACAGGTTCCTTGGTGTTTTCTGCGAAACGCTTGAGCAGCCCGTTGGTGCTAGTATGGAGTCAGGGGATGAATGAAGCGGAGAGCCCCGTTTGGAGTGAGGCTGCAAAGGGCATGCCAAAGGAAGTGTTTTGCTGTGCCAAGACTCGTGCTGCGCACGCTTTGTGCTTGGAGTGAGAAACAGGTTCCTTGGTGTTTTCTGCGAAACGCTTGAGCAGCCCGTTGGTGCTAGTATGGAGTCAGGGGATGGATGAAGCGGAGAGCCCCGTTTGGAGTGAGGCTGCAAAGGGCATGCCAAAGGAAGTGTTTTGCTGTGCCAAGACTCGTGCTGCGCACGCTTTGTGCTTGGAGTGAGAAACAGGTTCCTTGGTGTTTTCTGCGAAACGCTTGAGCAGCCCGTTGGTGCTAGTATGGAGTCAGGGGATGGATGAAGCGGAGAGCCCCGTTTGGAGTGAGGCTGCAAAGGGCATGCCAAAGGAAGTGTTTTGCTGTGCCAAGACTCGTGCTGCGCACGCTTTGTGCTTGGAGTGAGAAACAGCTTCCTTGGTGTTTTCTGCGAAACGCTTGAGCAGCCCGTTGGTGCTAGTATGGAGTCAGGGGATGGATGAAGCGGAGAGCCCCGTTTGGAGTGAGGCTGCAAAGGGCATGCCAAAGGAAGTGTTTTGCTGTGCCAAGACTCGTGCTGCGCACGCTTTGTGCTTGGAGTGAGAAACAGCTTCCTTGGTGTTTTCTGCGAAACGCTTGAGCAGCCCGTTGGTGCTAGTATGGAGTCAGGGGATGGATGAAGCGGAGAGCCCCGTTTGGAGTGAGGCTGCAAAGGGCATGCCAAAGGAAGTGTTTTGCTGTGCCAAGACTCGTGCTGCGCACGCTTTGTGCTTGGAGTGAGAAACAGCTTCCTTGGTGTTTTCTGCGAAACGCTTGAGCAGCCCGTTGGTGCTAGTATGGAGTCAGGGGATGGATGAAGCGGAGAGCCCCGTTTGGAGTGAGGCTGCAAAGGGCATGCCAAAGGAAGTGTTTTGCTGTGCCAAGACTCGTGCTGCGCACGCTTTGTGCTTGGAGTGAGAAACAGCTTCCTTGGTGTTTTCTGCGAAACGCTTTAGCAGCCCGTTGGTGCTAGTATGGAGTCAGGGGATGGATGAAGCGGAGAGCCCCGTTTGGAGTGAGGCTGCAAAGGGCATGCCAAAGGAAGTGTTCTGCTGTGCCAAGACTCGTGCTGCGCACGCTTTGTGCTTGGAGTGAGAAACAGGTTCCTTGGTGTTTTCTGCGAAACGCTTGAGCAGCCCGTTGGTGCTAGTATGGAGTCAGGGGATGAATGAAGCGGAGAGCCCCGTTTGGAGTGAGGCTGCAAAGGGCATGCCAAAGGAAGTGTTTTGCTGTGCCAAGACTCGTGCTGCGCACGCTTTGTGCTTGGAGTGAGAAACAGGTTCCTTGGTGTTTTCTGCGAAACGCTTGAGCAGCCCGTTGGTGCTAGTATGGAGTCAGGGGATGGATGAAGCGGAGAGCCCCGTTTGGAGTGAGGCTGCAAAGGGCATGCCAAAGGAAGTGTTTTGCTGTGCCAAGACTCGTGCTGCGCACGCTTTGTGCTTGGAGTGAGAAACAGCTTCCTTGGTGTTTTCTGCGAAACGCTTGAGCAGCCCGTTGGTGCTAGTATGGAGTCAGGGGATGGATGAAGCGGAGAGCCCCGTTTGGAGTGAGGCTGCAAAGGGCATGCCAAAGGAAGTGTTTTGCTGTGCCAAGACTCGTGCTGCGCACGCTTTGTGCTTGGAGTGAGAAACAGCTTCCTTGGTGTTTTCTGCGAAACGCTTGAGCAGCCCGTTGGTGCTAGTATGGAGTCAGGGGATGGATGAAGCGGAGAGCCCCGTTTGGAGTGAGGCTGCAAAGGGCATGCCAAAGGAAGTGTTTTGCTGTGCCAAGACTCGTGCTGCGCACGCTTTGTGCTTGGAGTGAGAAACAGCTTCCTTGGTGTTTTCTGCGAAACGCTTGAGCAGCCCGTTGGTGCTAGTATGGAGTCAGGGGATGGATGAAGCGGAGAGCCCCGTTTGGAGTGAGGCTGCAAAGGGCATGCCAAAGGAAGTGTTTTGCTGTGCCAAGACTCGTGCTGCGCACGCTTTGTGCTTGGAGTGAGAAACAGCTTCCTTGGTGTTTTCTGCGAAACGCTTTAGCAGCCCGTTGGTGCTAGTATGGAGTCAGGGGATGGATGAAGCGGAGAGCCCCGTTTGGAGTGAGGCTGCAAAGGGCATGCCAAAGGAAGTGTTCTGCTGTGCCAAGACTCGTGCTGCGCACGCTTTGTGCTTGGAGTGAGAAACAGGTTCCTTGGTGTTTTCTGCGAAACGCTTGAGCAGCCCGTTGGTGCTAGTATGGAGTCAGGGGATGAATGAAGCGGAGAGCCCCGTTTGGAGTGAGGCTGCAAAGGGCATGCCAAAGGAAGTGTTTTGCTGTGCCAAGACTCGTGCTGCGCACGCTTTGTGCTTGGAGTGAGAAACAGGTTCCTTGGTGTTTTCTGCGAAACGCTTGAGCAGCCCGTTGGTGCTAGTATGGAGTCAGGGGATGGATGAAGCGGAGAGCCCCGTTTGGAGTGAGGCTGCAAAGGGCATGCCAAAGGAAGTGTTTTGCTGTGCCAAGACTCGTGCTGCGCACGCTTTGTGCTTGGAGTGAGAAACAGCTTCCTTGGTGTTTTCTGCGAAACGCTTTAGCAGCCCGTTGGTGCTAGTATGGAGTCAGGGGATGGATGAAGCGGAGAGCCCCGTTTGGAGTGAGGCTGCAAAGGGCATGCCAAAGGAAGTGTTTTGCTGTGCCAAGACTCGTGCTGCGCACGCTTTGTGCTTGGAGTGAGAAACAGCTTCCTTGGTGTTTTCTGCGAAACGCTTGAGCAGCCCGTTGGTGCTAGTATGGAGTCAGGGGATGGATGAAGCGGAGAGCCCCATTTGGAGTGAGGCTGCAAAGGGCATGCCAAAGGAAGTGTTTTGCTGTGCCAAGACTCGTGCTGCGCACGCTTTGTGCTTGGAGTGAGAAACAGCTTCCTTGGTGTTTTCTGCGAAACGCTTTAGCAGCCCGTTGGTGCTAGTATGGAGTCAGGGGATGGATGAAGCGGAGAGCCCCGTTTGGAGTGAGGCTGCAAAGGGCATGCCAAAGGAAGTGTTTTGCTGTGCCAAGACTCGTGCTGCGCACGCTTTGTGCTTGGAGTGAGAAACAGCTTCCTTGGTGTTTTCTGCGAAACGCTTTAGCAGCCCGTTGGTGCTAGTATGGAGTCAGGGGATGGATGAAGCGGAGAGCCCCGTTTGGAGTGAGGCTGCAAAGGGCATGCCAAAGGAAGTGTTCTGCTGTGCCAAGACTCGTGCTGCGCACGCTTTGTGCTTGGAGTGAGAAACAGGTTCCTTGGTGTTTTCTGCGAAACGCTTGAGCAGCCCGTTGGTGCTAGTATGGAGTCAGGGGATGAATGAAGCGGAGAGCCCCGTTTGGAGTGAGGCTGCAAAGGGCATGCCAAAGGAAGTGTTTTGCTGTGCCAAGACTCGTGCTGCGCACGCTTTGTGCTTGGAGTGAGAAACAGGTTCCTTGGTGTTTTCTGCGAAACGCTTGAGCAGCCCGTTGGTGCTAGTATGGAGTCAGGGGATGGATGAAGCGGAGAGCCCCGTTTGGAGTGAGGCTGCAAAGGGCATGCCAAAGGAAGTGTTTTGCTGTGCCAAGACTCGTGCTGCGCACGCTTTGTGCTTGGAGTGAGAAACAGCTTCCTTGGTGTTTTCTGCGAAACGCTTGAGCAGCCCGTTGGTGCTAGTATGGAGTCAGGGGATGGATGAAGCGGAGAGCCCCGTTTGGAGTGAGGCTGCAAAGGGCATGCCAAAGGAAGTGTTTTGCTGTGCCAAGACTCGTGCTGCGCACGCTTTGTGCTTGGAGTGAGAAACAGGTTCCTTGGTGTTTTCTGCGAAACGCTTTAGCAGCCCGTTGGTGCTAGTATGGAGTCAGGGGATGGATGAAGCGGAGAGCCCCGTTTGGAGTGAGGCTGCAAAGGGCATGCCAAAGGAAGTGTTTTGCTGTGCCAAGACTCGTGCTGCGCACGCTTTGTGCTTGGAGTGAGAAACAGCTTCCTTGGTGTTTTCTGCGAAACGCTTGAGCAGCCCGTTGGTGCTAGTATGGAGTCAGGGGATGGATGAAGCGGAGAGCCCCATTTGGAGTGAGGCTGCAAAGGGCATGCCAAAGGAAGTGTTTTGCTGTGCCAAGACTCGTGCTGCGCACGCTTTGTGCTTGGAGTGAGAAACAGCTTCCTTGGTGTTTTCTGCGAAACGCTTTAGCAGCCCGTTGGTGCTAGTATGGAGTCAGGGGATGGATGAAGCGGAGAGCCCCGTTTGGAGTGAGGCTGCAAAGGGCATGCCAAAGGAAGTGTTTTGCTGTGCCAAGACTCGTGCTGCGCACGCTTTGTGCTTGGAGTGAGAAACAGCTTCCTTGGTGTTTTCTGCGAAACGCTTGAGCAGCCCGTTGGTGCTAGTATGGAGTCAGGGGATGGATGAAGCGGAGAGCCCCGTTTGGAGTGAGGCTGCAAAGGGCATGCCAAGGGAAGTGTTTTGCTGTGCCAAGACTCGTGCTGCGCACGCTTTGTGCTTGGAGTGAGAAACAGGTTCCTTGGTGTTTTCTGCGAAACGCTTTAGCAGCCCGTTGGTGCTAGTATGGAGTCAGGGGATGGATGAAGCGGAGAGCCCCGTTTGGAGTGAGGCTGCAAAGGGCATGCCAAAGGAAGTGTTCTGCTGTGCCAAGACTCGTGCTGCGCACGCTTTGTGCTTGGAGTGAGAAACAGGTTCCTTGGTGTTTTCTGCGAAACGCTTTAGCAGCCCGTTGGTGCTAGTATGGAGTCAGGGGATGGATGAAGCGGAGAGCCCCGTTTGGAGTGAGGCTGCAAAGGGCATGCCAAGGGAAGTGTTTTGCTGTGCCAAGACTCGTGCTGCGCACGCTTTGTGCTTGGAGTGAGAAACAGGTTCCTTGGTGTTTTCTGCGAAACGCTTGAGCAGCCCGTTGGTGCTAGTATGGAGTCAGGGGATGGATGAAGCGGAGAGCCCCGTTTGGAGTGAGGCTGCAAAGGGCATGCCAAGGGAAGTGTTTTGCTGTGCCAAGACTCGTGCTGCGCACGCTTTGTGCTTGGAGTGAGAAACAGGTTCCTTGGTGTTTTCTGCGAAACGCTTGAGCAGCCCGTTGGTGCTAGTATGGAGTCAGGGGATGGATGAAGCGGAGAGCCCCGTTTGGAGTGAGGCTGCAAAGGGCATGCCAAGGGAAGTGTTTTGCTGTGCCAAGACTCGTGCTGCGCACGCTTTGTGCTTGGAGTGAGAAACAGGTTCCTTGGTGTTTTCTGCGAAACGCTTGAGCAGCCCGTTGGTGCTAGTATGGAGTCAGGGGATGGATGAAGCGGAGAGCCCCGTTTGGAGTGAGGCTGCAAAGGGCATGCCTAAGGAAGTGTTTTGCTGTGCCAAGACTCGTGCTGCGCACGCTTTGTGCTTGGAGTGAGAAACAGCTTCCTTGGTGTTTTCTGCGAAACGCTTGAGCAGCCCGTTGGTGCTAGTATGGAGTCAGGGGATGGATGAAGCGGAGAGCCCCGTTTGGAGTGAGGCTGCAAAGGGCATGCCAAAGGAAGTGTTTTGCTGTGCCAAGACTCGTGCTGCGCACGCTTTGTGCTTGGAGTGAGAAACAGGTTCCTTGGTGTTTTCTGCGAAACGCTTGAGCAGCCCGTTGGTGCTAGTATGGAGTCAGGGGATGGATGAAGCGGAGAGCCCCGTTTGGAGTGAGGCTGCAAAGGGCATGCCAAAGGAAGTGTTTTGCTGTGCCAAGACTCGTGCTGCGCACGCTTTGTGCTTGGAGTGAGAAACAGGTTCCTTGGTGTTTTCTGCGAAACGCTTGAGCAGCCCGTTGGTGCTAGTATGGAGTCAGGGGATGGATGAAGCGGAGAGCCCCGTTTGGAGTGAGGCTGCAAAGGGCATGCCAAAGGAAGTGTTTTGCTGTGCCAAGACTCGTGCTGCGCACGCTTTGTGCTTGGAGTGAGAAACAGCTTCCTTGGTGTTTTCTGCGAAACGCTTGAGCAGCCCGTTGGTGCTAGTATGGAGTCAGGGGATGGATGAAGCGGAGAGCCCCGTTTGGAGTGAGGCTGCAAAGGGCATGCCAAAGGAAGTGTTTTGCTGTGCCAAGACTCGTGCTGCGCACGCTTTGTGCTTGGAGTGAGAAACAGCTTCCTTGGTGTTTTCTGCGAAACGCTTGAGCAGCCCGTTGGTGCTAGTATGGAGTCAGGGGATGGATGAAGCGGAGAGCCCCATTTGGAGTGAGGCTGCAAAGGGCATGCCAAAGGAAGTGTTTTGCTGTGCCAAGACTCGTGCTGCGCACGCTTTGTGCTTGGAGTGAGAAACAGGTTCCTTGGTGTTTTCTGCGAAACGCTTGAGCAGCCCGTTGGTGCTAGTATGGAGTCAGGGGATGGATGAAGCGGAGAGCCCCGTTTGGAGTGAGGCTGCAAAGGGCATGCCAAGGGAAGTGTTTTGCTGTGCCAAGACTCGTGCTGCGCACGCTTTGTGCTTGGAGTGAGAAACAGGTTCCTTGGTGTTTTCTGCGAAACGCTTGAGCAGCCCGTTGGTGCTAGTACGGAGTCAGGGGATGGATGAAGCGGAGAGCCCCGTTTGGAGTGAGGCTGCAAAGGGCATGCCAAGGGAAGTGTTTTGCTGTGCCAAGACTCGTGCTGCGCACGCTTTGTGGTTGGAGTGAGAAACAGGTTCCTTGGTATTTTCTGCGAAACGCTTGAGCAGCCCGTTGGTGCTAGTATGGAGTCAGGGGATGGATGAAGCGGAGAGCCCCGTTTGGAGTGAGGCTGCAAAGGGCATGCCTAAGGAAGTGTTTTGCTGTGCCAAGACTCGTGCTGCGCACGCTTTGTGCTTGGAGTGAGAAACAGGTTCCTTGGTGTTTTCTGCGAAACGCTTGAGCAGCCCGTTGGTGCTAGTATGGAGTCAGGGGATGGATGAAGCGGAGAGCCCCGTTTGGAGTGAGGCTGCAAAGGGCATGCCAAAGGAAGTGTTTTGCTGTGCCAAGACTCGTGCTGCGCACGCTTTGTGCTTGGAGTGAGAAACAGGTTCCTTGGTGTTTTCTGCGAAACGCTTGAGCAGCCCGTTGGTGCTAGTATGGAGTCAGGGGATGAATGAAGCGGAGAGCCCCGTTTGGAGTGAGGCTGCAAAGGGCATGCCAAAGGAAGTGTTTTGCTGTGCCAAGACTCGTGCTGCGCACGCTTTGTGCTTGGAGTGAGAAACAGCTTCCTTGGTGTTTTCTGCGAAACGCTTGAGCAGCCCGTTGGTGCTAGTATGGAGTCAGGGGATGGATGAAGCGGAGAGCCCCATTTGGAGTGAGGCTGCAAAGGGCATGCCAAAGGAAGTGTTTTGCTATGCCAAGACTCATGCTGCGCACGCTTTGTGCTTGGAGTGAGAAACAGGTTCCTTGGTGTTTTCTGCGAAACGCTTTAGCAGCCCGTTGGTGCTAGTATGGAGTCAGGGGATGGATGAAGCGGAGAGCCCCGTTTGGAGTGAGGCTGCAAAGGGCATGCCAAAGGAAGTGTTTTGCTGTGCCAAGACTCGTGCTGCGCACGCTTTGTGCTTGGAGTGAGAAACAGCTTCCTTGGTGTTTTCTGCGAAACGCTTGAGCAGCCCGTTGGTGCTAGTATGGAGTCAGGGGATGGATGAAGCGGAGAGCCCCGTTTGGAGTGAGGCTGCAAAGGGCATGCCAAGGGAAGTGTTTTGCTGTGCCAAGACTCGTGCTGCGCACGCTTTGTGCTTGGAGTGAGAAACAGCTTCCTTGGTGTTTTCTGCGAAACGCTTGAGCAGCCCGTTGGTGCTAGTATGGAGTCAGGGGATGGATGAAGCGGAGAGCCCCGTTTGGAGTGAGGCTGCAAAGGGCATGCCAAAGGAAGTGTTTTGCTGTGCCAAGACTCGTGCTGCGCACGCTTTGTGCTTGGAGTGAGAAACAGCTTCCTTGGTGTTTTCTGCGAAACGCTTGAGCAGCCCGTTGGTGCTAGTATGGAGTCAGGGGATGGATGAAGCGGAGAGCCCCGTTTGGAGTGAGGCTGCAAAGGGCATGCCAAAGGAAGTGTTTTGCTGTGCCAAGACTCGTGCTGCGCACGCTTTGTGCTTGGAGTGAGAAACAGCTTCCTTGGTGTTTTCTGCGAAACGCTTGAGCAGCCCGTTGGTGCTAGTATGGAGTCAGGGGATGGATGAAGCGGAGAGCCCCATTTGGAGTGAGGCTGCAAAGTGCATGCCAAAGGAAGTGTTTTGCTGTGCCAAGACTCGTGCTGCGCACGCTTTGTGCTTGGAGTGAGAAACAGGTTCCTTGGTGTTTTCTGCGAAACGCTTTAGCAGCCCGTTGGTGCTAGTATGGAGTCAGGGGATGGATGAAGCGGAGAGCCCCGTTTGGAGTGAGGCTGCAAAGTGCATGCCAAGGGAAGTGTTTTGCTGTGCCAAGACTCGTGCTGCGCACGCTTTGTGCTTGGAGTGAGAAACAGGTTCCTTGGTGTTTTCTGCGAAACGCTTTAGCAGCCCGTTGGTGCTAGTATGGAGTCAGGGGATGGATGAAGCGGAGAGCCCCGTTTGGAGTGAGGCTGCAAAGGGCATGCCAAAGGAAGTGTTTTGCTGTGCCAAGACTCGTGCTGCGCACGCTTTGTGCTTGGAGTGAGAAACAGGTTCCTTGGTGTTTTCTGCGAAACGCTTTAGCAGCCCGTTGGTGCTAGTATGGAGTCAGGGGATGGATGAAGCGGAGAGCCCCGTTTGGAGTGAGGCTGCAAAGGGCATGCCAAGGGAAGTGTTCTGCTGTGCCAAGACTCGTGCTGCGCACGCTTTGTGCTTGGAGTGAGAAACAGGTTCCTTGGTGTTTTCTGCGAAACGCTTTAGCAGCCCGTTGGTGCTAGTATGGAGTCAGGGGATGGATGAAGCGGAGAGCCCCGTTTGGAGTGAGGCTGCAAAGGGCATGCCACGGGAAGTGTTCTGCTGTGCCAAGACTCGTGCTGCGCACGCTTTGTGGTTGGAGTGAGAAACAGGTTCCTTGGTGTTTTCTGCGAAACGCTTTAGCAGCCCGTTGGTGCTAGTATGGAGTCAGGGGATGGATGAAGCGGAGAGCCCCGTTTGGAGTGAGGCTGCAAAGGGCATGCCAAAGGAAGTGTTTTGCTGTGCCAAGACTCGTGCTGCGCACGCTTTGTGCTTGGAGTGAGAAACAGGTTCCTTGGTGTTTTCTGCGAAACGCTTTAGCAGCCCGTTGGTGCTAGTATGGAGTCAGGGGATGGATGAAGCGGAGAGCCCCGTTTGGAGTGAGGCTGCAAAGGGCATGCCAAAGGAAGTGTTCTGCTGTGCCAAGACTCGTGCTGCGCACGCTTTGTGCTTGGAGTGAGAAACAGGTTCCTTGGTGTTTTCTGCGAAACGCTTTAGCAGCCCATTGGTGCTAGTATGGAGTCAGGGGATGGATGAAGCGGAGAGCCCCGTTTGGAGTGAGGCTGCAAAGGGCATGCCAAGAGAAGTGTTTTGCTGTGGCAAGACTCGTGCTGCGCACGCTTTGTGCTTGGAGTGAGAAACAGGTTCCTTGGTGTTTTCTGCGAAACGCTTTAGCAGCCCGTTGGTGCTAGTATGGAGTCAGGGGATGGATGAAGCGGAGAGCCCCGTTTGGAGTGAGGCTGCAAAGGGCATGCCAAAGGAAGTGTTTTGCTGTGCCAAGACTCGTGCTGCGCACGCTTTGTGCTTGGAGTGAGAAACAGGTTCCTTGGTGTTTTCTGCGAAACGCTTTAGCAGCCCGTTGGTGCTAGTATGGAGTCAGGGGATGGATGAAGCGGAGAGCCCCGTTTGGAGTGAGGCTGCAAAGGGCATGCCAAAGGAAGTGTTCTGCTGTGCCAAGACTCGTGCTGCGCACGCTTTGTGCTTGGAGTGAGAAACAGGTTCCTTGGTGTTTTCTGCGAAACGCTTTAGCAGCCCGTTGGTGCTAGTATGGAGTCAGGGGATGGATGAAGCGGAGAGCCCCGTTTGGAGTGAGGCTGCAAAGGGCATGCCAAAGGAAGTGTTTTGCTGTGCCAAGACTCGTGCTGCGCACGCTTTGTGCTTGGAGTGAGAAACAGGTTCCTTGGTGTTTTCTGCGAAACGCTTTAGCAGCCCGTTGGTGCTAGTATGGAGTCAGGGGATGGATGAAGCGGAGAGCCCCGTTTGGAGTGAGGCTGCAAAGGGCATGCCAAAGGAAGTGTTTTGCTGTGCCAAGACTCGTGCTGCGCACGCTTTGTGCTTGGAGTGAGAAACAGGTTCCTTGGTGTTTTCTGCGAAACGCTTTAGCAGCCCGTTGGTGCTAGTATGGAGTCAGGGGATGGATGAAGCGGAGAGCCCCGTTTGGAGTGAGGCTGCAAAGGGCATGCCAAAGGAAGTGTTTTGCTGTGCCAAGACTCGTGCTGCGCACGCTTTGTGCTTGGAGTGAGAAACAGGTTCCTTGGTGTTTTCTGCGAAACGCTTTAGCAGCCCGTTGGTGCTAGTATGGAGTCAGGGGATGGATGAAGCGGAGAGCCCCGTTTGGAGTGAGGCTGCAAAGGGCATGCCAAAGGAAGTGTTCTGCTGTGCCAAGACTCGTGCTGCGCACGCTTTGTGCTTGGAGTGAGAAACAGGTTCCTTGGTGTTTTCTGCGAAACGCTTTAGCAGCCCGTTGGTGCTAGTATGGAGTCAGGGGATGGATGAAGCGGAGAGCCCCGTTTGGAGTGAGGCTGCAAAGGGCATGCCAAAGGAAGTGTTTTGCTGTGCCAAGACTCGTGCTGCGCACGCTTTGTGCTTGGAGTGAGAAACAGGTTCCTTGGTGTTTTCTGCGAAACGCTTTAGCAGCCCGTTGGTGCTAGTATGGAGTCAGGGGATGGATGAAGCGGAGAGCCCCGTTTGGAGTGAGGCTGCAAAGGGCATGCCAAAGGAAGTGTTTTGCTGTGCCAAGACTCGTGCTGCGCACGCTTTGTGCTTGGAGTGAGAAACAGGTTCCTTGGTGTTTTCTGCGAAACGCTTTAGCAGCCCGTTGGTGCTAGTATGGAGTCAGGGGATGGATGAAGCGGAGAGCCCCGTTTGGAGTGAGGCTGCAAAGGGCATGCCAAAGGAAGTGTTTTGCTGTGCCAAGACTCGTGCTGCGCACGCTTTGTGCTTGGAGTGAGAAACAGGTTCCTTGGTGTTTTCTGCGAAACGCTTTAGCAGCCCGTTGGTGCTAGTATGGAGTCAGGGGATGGATGAAGCGGAGAGCCCCGTTTGGAGTGAGGCTGCAAAGGGCATGCCAAAGGAAGTGTTTTGCTGTGCCAAGACTCGTGCTGCGCACGCTTTGTGCTTGGAGTGAGAAACAGGTTCCTTGGTGTTTTCTGCGAAACGCTTTAGCAGCCCGTTGGTGCTAGTATGGAGTCAGGGGATGGATGAAGCGGAGAGCCCCGTTTGGAGTGAGGTTGCAAAGGGCATGCCAAAGGAAGTGTTTTGCTGTGCCAAGACTCGTGCTGCGCACGCTTTGTGCTTGGAGTGAGAAACAGGTTCCTTGGTGTTTTCTGCGAAACGCTTTAGCAGCCCGTTGGTGCTAGTATGGAGTCAGGGGATGGATGAAGCGGAGAGCCCCGTTTGGAGTGAGGCTGCAAAGGGCATGCCAAAGGAAGTGTTCTGCTGTGCCAAGACTCGTGCTGCGCACGCTTTGTGCTTGGAGTGAGAAACAGGTTCCTTGGTGTTTTCTGCGAAACGCTTTAGCAGCCCGTTGGTGCTAGTATGGAGTCAGGGGATGGATGAAGCGGAGAGCCCCGTTTGGAGTGAGGCTGCAAAGGGCATGCCAAAGGAAGTGTTTTGCTGTGCCAAGACTCGTGCTGCGCACGCTTTGTGCTTGGAGTGAGAAACAGGTTCCTTGGTGTTTTCTGCGAAACGCTTTAGCAGCCCGTTGGTGCTAGTATGGAGTCAGGGGATGGATGAAGCGGAGAGCCCCGTTTGGAGTGAGGCTGCAAAGGGCATGCCAAAGGAAGTGTTTTGCTGTGCCAAGACTCGTGCTGCGCACGCTTTGTGCTTGGAGTGAGAAACAGGTTCCTTGGTGTTTTCTGCGAAACGCTTTAGCAGCCCGTTGGTGCTAGTATGGAGTCAGGGGATGGATGAAGCGGAGAGCCCCGTTTGGAGTGAGGCTGCAAAGGGCATGCCAAAGGAAGTGTTCTGCTGTGCCAAGACTCGTGCTGCGCATGCTTTGTGGTTGGAGTGAGAAACAGGTTCCTTGGTGTTTTCTGCGAAACGCTTTAGTAGCCCGTTGGTGCTAGTATAGAGTCAGGGGATGGATGAAGCGGAGAGCCCCGTTTGGAGTGAGGCTGCAAAGTGCATGCCAAGGGAAGTGTTTTGCTGTGCCAAGACTCGTGCTGCGCACGCTTTGTGCTTGGAGTGAGAAACAGGTTCCTTGGTGTTTTCTGCGAAACGCTTTAGCAGCCCGTTGGTGCTAGTATGGAGTCAGGGGATGGATGAAGCGGAGAGCCCCGTTTGGAGTGAGGCTGCAAAGGGCATGCCAAAGGAAGTGTTTTGCTGTGCCAAGACTCGTGCTGCGCACGCTTTGTTCTTGGAGTGAGAAACAGGTTCCTTGGTGTTTTCTGCGAAACGCTTTAGCAGCCCGTTGGTGCTAGTATGGAGTCAGGGGATGGATGAAGCGGAGAGCCCCGTTTGGAGTGAGGCTGCAAAGGGCATGCCAAGGGAAGTGTTCTGCTGTGCCAAGACTCGTGCTGCGCACGCTTTGTGCTTGGAGTGAGAAACAGGTTCCTTGGTGTTTTCTGCGAAACGCTTTAGCAGCCCGTTGGTGCTAGTATGGAGTCAGGGGATGGATGAAGCGGAGAGCCCCGTTTGGAGTGAGGCTGCAAAGGGCATGCCACGGGAAGTGTTCTGCTGTGCCAAGACTCGTGCTGCGCACGCTTTGTGGTTGGAGTGAGAAACAGGTTCCTTGGTGTTTTCTGCGAAACGCTTTAGCAGCCCGTTGGTGCTAGTATGGAGTCAGGGGATGGATGAAGCGGAGAGCCCCGTTTGGAGTGAGGCTGCAAAGGGCATGCCAAAGGAAGTGTTTTGCTGTGCCAAGACTCGTGCTGCGCACGCTTTGTGCTTGGAGTGAGAAACAGGTTCCTTGGTGTTTTCTGCGAAACGCTTTAGCAGCCCGTTGGTGCTAGTATGGAGTCAGGGGATGGATGAAGCGGAGAGCCCCGTTTGGAGTGAGGCTGCAAAGGGCATGCCAAAGGAAGTGTTCTGCTGTGCCAAGACTCGTGCTGCGCACGCTTTGTGCTTGGAGTGAGAAACAGGTTCCTTGGTGTTTTCTGCGAAACGCTTTAGCAGCCCATTGGTGCTAGTATGGAGTCAGGGGATGGATGAAGCGGAGAGCCCCGTTTGGAGTGAGGCTGCAAAGGGCATGCCAAGAGAAGTGTTTTGCTGTGGCAAGACTCGTGCTGCGCACGCTTTGTGCTTGGAGTGAGAAACAGGTTCCTTGGTGTTTTCTGCGAAACGCTTTAGCAGCCCGTTGGTGCTAGTATGGAGTCAGGGGATGGATGAAGCGGAGAGCCCCGTTTGGAGTGAGGCTGCAAAGGGCATGCCAAAGGAAGTGTTTTGCTGTGCCAAGACTCGTGCTGCGCACGCTTTGTGCTTGGAGTGAGAAACAGGTTCCTTGGTGTTTTCTGCGAAACGCTTTAGCAGCCCGTTGGTGCTAGTATGGAGTCAGGGGATGGATGAAGCGGAGAGCCCCGTTTGGAGTGAGGCTGCAAAGGGCATGCCAAAGGAAGTGTTCTGCTGTGCCAAGACTCGTGCTGCGCACGCTTTGTGGTTGGAGTGAGAAACAGGTTCCTTGGTGTTTTCTGCGAAACGCTTTAGCAGCCCGTTGGTGCTAGTATGGAGTCAGGGGATGGATGAAGCGGAGAGCCCCGTTTGGAGTGAGGCTGCAAAGGGCATGCCAAGGGAAGTGTTCTGCTGTGCTAAGACTCGTGCTGCGCACGCTTTGTGGTTGGAGTGAGAAACAGGTTCCTTGGTGTTTTCTGTGAAACGCTTTAGCAGCCCGTTGGTGCTAGTATGGAGTCAGGGGATGGATGAAGCGGAGAGCCCCGTTTGGAGTGAGGCTGCAAAGGGCATGCCAAAGGAAGTGTTTTGCTGTGCCAAGACTCGTGCTGCGCACGCTTTGTGGTTGGAGTGAGAAACAGGTTCCTTGGTGTTTTCTGCGAAACGCTTTAGCAGCCCGTAGGGGCTAGTATGGAGTCAGGGGATGGATGAAGCGGAGAGCCCCGTTTGGAGTGAGGCTGCAAAGGGCATGCCAAGAGAAGTGTTTTGCTGTGCCAAGACTCGTGCTGCGCACGCTTTGTGGTTGGAGTGAGAAACAGGTTCCTTGGTGTTTTCTGCGAAACGCTTTAGCAGCCCGTTGGTGCTAGTATGGAGTCAGGGGATGGATGAAGCGGAGAGCCCCGTTTGGAGTGAGGCTGCAAAGGGCATGCCAAAGGAAGTGTTTTGCTGTGCCAAGACTCGTGCTGCGCACGCTTTGTGCTTGGAGTGAGAAACAGGTTCCTTGGTGTTTTCTGCGAAACGCTTTAGCAGCCCGTTGGTGCTAGTATGGAGTCAGGGGATGGATGAAGCGGAGAGCCCCGTTTGGAGTGAGGCTGCAAAGGGCATGCCAAGGGAAGTGTTCTGCTGTGCCAAGACTCGTGCTGCGCACGCTTTGTGCTTGGAGTGAGAAACAGGTTCCTTGGTGTTTTCTGCGAAACGCTTTAGCAGCCCGTTGGTGCTAGTATGGAGTCAGGGGATGGATGAAGCGGAGAGCCCCGTTTGGAGTGAGGCTGCAAAGGGCATGCCACGGGAAGTGTTCTGCTGTGCCAAGACTCGTGCTGCGCACGCTTTGTGGTTGGAGTGAGAAACAGGTTCCTTGGTGTTTTCTGCGAAACGCTTTAGCAGCCCGTTGGTGCTAGTATGGAGTCAGGGGATGGATGAAGCGGAGAGCCCCGTTTGGAGTGAGGCTGCAAAGGGCATGCCAAAGGAAGTGTTTTGCTGTGCCAAGACTCGTGCTGCGCACGCTTTGTGCTTGGAGTGAGAAACAGGTTCCTTGGTGTTTTCTGCGAAACGCTTTAGCAGCCCGTTGGTGCTAGTATGGAGTCAGGGGATGGATGAAGCGGAGAGCCCCGTTTGGAGTGAGGCTGCAAAGGGCATGCCAAAGGAAGTGTTCTGCTGTGCCAAGACTCGTGCTGCGCACGCTTTGTGCTTGGAGTGAGAAACAGGTTCCTTGGTGTTTTCTGCGAAACGCTTTAGCAGCCCATTGGTGCTAGTATGGAGTCAGGGGATGGATGAAGCGGAGAGCCCCGTTTGGAGTGAGGCTGCAAAGGGCATGCCAAGAGAAGTGTTTTGCTGTGGCAAGACTCGTGCTGCGCACGCTTTGTGCTTGGAGTGAGAAACAGGTTCCTTGGTGTTTTCTGCGAAACGCTTTAGCAGCCCGTTGGTGCTAGTATGGAGTCAGGGGATGGATGAAGCGGAGAGCCCCGTTTGGAGTGAGGCTGCAAAGGGCATGCCAAAGGAAGTGTTTTGCTGTGCCAAGACTCGTGCTGCGCACGCTTTGTGCTTGGAGTGAGAAACAGGTTCCTTGGTGTTTTCTGCGAAACGCTTTAGCAGCCCGTTGGTGCTAGTATGGAGTCAGGGGATGGATGAAGCGGAGAGCCCCGTTTGGAGTGAGGCTGCAAAGGGCATGCCAAAGGAAGTGTTCTGCTGTGCCAAGACTCGTGCTGCGCACGCTTTGTGGTTGGAGTGAGAAACAGGTTCCTTGGTGTTTTCTGCGAAACGCTTTAGCAGCCCGTTGGTGCTAGTATGGAGTCAGGGGATGGATGAAGCGGAGAGCCCCGTTTGGAGTGAGGCTGCAAAGGGCATGCCAAGGGAAGTGTTCTGCTGTGCTAAGACTCGTGCTGCGCACGCTTTGTGGTTGGAGTGAGAAACAGGTTCCTTGGTGTTTTCTGTGAAACGCTTTAGCAGCCCGTTGGTGCTAGTATGGAGTCAGGGGATGGATGAAGCGGAGAGCCCCGTTTGGAGTGAGGCTGCAAAGGGCATGCCAAAGGAAGTGTTTTGCTGTGCCAAGACTCGTGCTGCGCACGCTTTGTGGTTGGAGTGAGAAACAGGTTCCTTGGTGTTTTCTGCGAAACGCTTTAGCAGCCCGTAGGGGCTAGTATGGAGTCAGGGGATGGATGAAGCGGAGAGCCCCGTTTGGAGTGAGGCTGCAAAGGGCATGCCAAGAGAAGTGTTTTGCTGTGCCAAGACTCGTGCTGCGCACGCTTTGTGCTTGGAGTGAGAAACAGGTTCCTTGGTGTTTTCTGCGAAACGCTTTAGCAGCCCGTTGGTGCTAGTATGGAGTCAGGGGATGGATGAAGCGGAGAGCCCCGTTTGGAGTGAGGCTGCAAAGGGCATGCCAAAGGAAGTGTTTTGCTGTGCCAGTGCTGCGTACGCTTTGTGCTTGGAGTGAGAAACAGGTTCCTTGGTGTTTTCTGTGAAACGCTTTAGCAGCCCGTTGGTGCTAGTATGGAGTCAGGGATGGATGAAGCGGAGAGCCCCGTTTGGAGTGAGGCTGCAAAGGGCATGCAAGGGAAGTGTTCTGCTGTGCCAAGACTCGTGCTGCGCACGCTTTGTGCTTGGAGTGAGAAACAGGTTCCTTGGTGTTTTCTGTGAAACGCTTTAGCAGCCCGTTGGTGCTAGTATGGAGTCAGGGGATGGATGAAGCGGAGAGCCCCGTTTGGAGTGAGGCTGCAAAGGGCATGCCAAAGGAAGTGTTTTGCTGTGCCAAGACTCGTGCTGCGCACGCTTTGTGCTTGGAGTGAGAAACAGGTTCCTTGGTGTTTTCTGTCGAAACGCTTAGCAGCCCGTTGGTGCTAGTATGGAGTAAGGGGATGGATGAAGCGGAGAGCCCCGTTTGGAGTGAGGCTGCAAAGGGCATGCCAAGGGAAGTGTTTTGCTGTGCCAAGACTCGTGCTGCGCACGCTTTGTGCTTGGAGTGAGAAACAGGTTCCTTGGTGTTTTCTGTGAAACGCTTTAGCAGCCCGTTGGGTGCTAGTATGGAGTCAGGGGATGGATGAAGCGGAGAGCCCGTTTGGAGTGAGGCTGCAAAGGGGCATGCCAAGGGAAGTGTTCTGCTGTGCCAAGACTCGTGCTGCGCACGCTTTGTGGTTGGAGTGAGAAACAGGTTCCTTGGTGTTTTCTGCGAAACGCTTTAGCAGCCATTGGTGCTAGTATGGAGTCAGGGGATGGATGAAGCGGAGAGCCCCGTTTGGAGGTGAGGCTGCAAAGGGCATGCCAAAGGAAGTGTTTTGCTGTGCCAAGACTCGTGCTGCGCACGCTTTGTGCTTGGAGTGAGAAACAGGTTCCTTGGTGTTTTCTGCGAAATGCTTTAGCAGCCCGGTTGGTGCTAGTATGGAGTCAGGGATGGATGAAGCGGAGAGCCCCGTCTGGAGTGAGGCTGCAAAGGGCATGCGAAAGGAAGTGTTCTGTTGTGCCAAGACTCGTGCTGCGCACGCTTTGTGGTTGGAGTGAGAAACAGGTTCCTTGGTGTTTTCTGCGAAACCCTTTAGCAGCCCGTTGGTGCTAGTATGGAGTTCAGGGGATGGATGAAGCGGAGAGCCCCGTTTGGAGTGAGGCTGCAAAGGGCATGCCAAGAGAAGTGTTTTGCTGTGCCAAGACTCGTGCTGCGCACGCTTTTGTGCTTGGAGTGAGAAACAGGTTCCTTGGTGTTTTCTGCGAAACGCTTTAGCAGCCCGTTGGTGCTAGTATGGAGTCAGGGGATGGATGAAGCGGAGAGCCCCGTTTGGAGTGAGGCTGCAAAGGGCATGCCAATGGGAAGTGTTCTGCTGTGCCAAGACTCGTGCTGCGCACGCTTTGTGGTTGGAGTGAGAAACAGGTTCCTTGGTGTTTTCTGCGAAACGCTTTAGCAGCCCGTTGGTGCTAGTATGGAGTCAGGGGATGGATGAAGCGGAGAGCCCCGTTTGGAGTGAGGCTGCAAATGGCATGCCAAGGGAAGTGTTCTGCTGTGCCAAGACTCGTGCTGCGCACGCTTTGTGGTTGGAAGTGAGAAACAGGTTCCTTGGTGTTTTCTGTGAAACGCTTTAGCAGCCCGTTGGTGCTAGTATGGAGTCAGGGGATGGATGAAGCGGAGAGCCCCGTTTGGAGTGAGGCTGCAAAGGGCATGCCAAAGGAAGTGTTTTGCTGTGCCAAGACTCGTGCTGCGCACGCTTTGTGCTTGGAGTGAGAAACAGGTTCCTTGGTGTTTCTGCGAAACGCTTTAGCAGCCCGTTGGTGCTAGTATGGAGTCAGGGGATGGATGAAGCGGAGAGCCCCGTTGGAGTGAGGCTGCAAAGGGCATGCCAAAGGAAGTGTTTTTGCTGTGCCAAGACTCGTGCTGCGCACGCTTTGTGCTTGGAGTGAGAAACAGGTTCCTTGGTGTTTTCTGCGAAACGCTTTAGCAGCCCGTTGGTGCTAGTATGGAGTCAGGGGATGGATGAAGCGGAGAGCCCCGTTTGGAGTGAGGCTGCAAAGGGCATGCCAAGGGAAGTGTTCTGCTGTGCCAAGACTCGTGCTGCGCACGCTTTGTGCTTGGAGTGAGAAACAGGTTCCTTGGTGTTTTCTGTGAAACGCTTTAGCAGCCCGTTGGTGCTAGTATGGAGTCAGGGGATGGATGAAGCGGAGAGCCCCGTTTGGAGTGAGGCTGCAAAGGGCATGCCACGGGAAGTGTTCTGCTGTGCCAAGACTCGTGCTGCGCACGCTTTGTGGTTGGAGTGAGAAACAGGTTCCTTGGTGTTTTCTGCGAAACGCTTTAGCAGCCCGGTTGGTGCTAGTATGGGAGTCAGGGGATGGATGAAGCGGAGAGCCCCGTTTGGAGTGAGGCTGCAAAGGGCATGCCAAAGGAAGTGTTTTGCTGTGCCAAGACTCGTGCTGCGCACGCTTTGTGGTTGGAGTGAGAAACAGGTTCCTTGGTGTTTTCTGCGAAACGCTTTAGCAGCCCGTTGGTGCTAGTATGGAGTCAGGGGATGGATGAAGCGGAGAGCCCCGTTTGGAGTGAGGCTGCAAAGGGCATGCCAAAGGAAGTGTTTTTGCTGTGCCAAGACTCGTGCTGCGCACGCTTTGTGCTTGGAGTGAGAAACAGGTTCCTTGGTGTTTTCTGCGAAACGCTTTAGCAGCCCGTTGGTGCTAGTATGGAGTCAGGGGATGGATGAAGCGGAGAGCCCCGTTTGGAGTGAGGCTGCAAAGGGCATGCCAAGGGAAGTGTTCTGCTGTGCCAAGACTCGTGCTGCGCACGCTTTGTGCTTGGAGTGAGAAACAGGTGTCCTTGGTGTTTTCTGTGAAACGCTTTAGCCTGTTGGTGCTAGTATGGAGTCAGGGGATGGATGAAGCGGAGAGCCCCGTTTGGAGTGAGGCTGCAAAGGGCATGCCACGGGGAAGTGTTCTGCTGTGCCAAGACTCGTGCTGCGCTACGCTTTGTGGTTGGAGTGAGAAACAGGTTCCTTGGTGTTTTCTGCGAAACGCTTTAGCAGCCCGTTGGTGCTAGTATGGAGTCAGGGGATGGATGAAGCGGAGAGCCCCGTTTGGAGTGAGGCTGCAAAGGGCATGCCAAAGGAAGTGTTTTGCTGTGCCAAGACTCGTGCTGCGCAAGCTTTGTGGTTGGAGTGAGAAACAGGTTCCTTGGTGTTTTCTGCGAAACGCTTTAGCAGCCCGTTGGTGCTAGTATGGAGTCAGGGGATGGATGAAGCGGAGAGCCCCGTTTGGAGTGAGGCTGCAAAGGGCATGCCAAAGGAAGTGTTCTGCTGTGCCAAGACTCGTGCTGCGCACGCTTTGTGCTTGGAGTGAGAAACAGGTTCCTTGGTGTTTTCTGCGAAACGCTTTAGCAGCCCATTGGTGCTAGTATGGAGTCAGGGGATGGATGAAGCGGAGAGCCCCGTTTGGAGTGAGGCTGCAAAGGGCATGCCAAGAGAAGTGTTTTGCTGTGCCAAGACTCGTGCTGCGCACGCTTTGTGCTTGGAGTGAGAAACAGGTTCCTTGGTGTTTTCTGCGAAACGCTTTAGCAGCCCGTTGGTGCTAGTATGGAGTCAGGGGATGGATGAAGCGGAGAGCCCCGTTTGGAGTGAGGCTGCAAAGGGCATGCCAAATGAAGTGTTTTGCTGTGCCAAGACTCGTGCTGCGCACGCTTTGTGCTTGGAGTGAGAAACAGGTTCCTTGGTGTTTTCTGCGAAACGCTTTAGCAGCCCGTTGGTGCTAGTATGGAGTCAGGGGATGGATGAAGCGGAGAGCCCCGTTTGGAGTGAGGCTGCAAAGGGCATGCCAAAGGAAGTGTTTTGCTGTGCCAAGACTCGTGCTGCGCACGCTTTGTGCTTGGAGTGAGAAACAGGTTCCTTGGTGTTTTCTGCGAAACGCTTTAGCAGCCCGTTGGTGCTAGTATGGAGTCAGGGGATGGATGAAGCGGAGAGCCCCGTTTGGAGTGAGGCTGCAAAGGGCATGCCAAAGGAAGTGTTCTGCTGTGCCAAGACTCGTGCTGCGCACGCTTTGTGCTTGGAGTGAGAAACAGGTTCCTTGGTGTTTTCTGCGAAACGCTTTAGCAGCCCGTTGGTGCTAGTATGGAGTCAGGGGATGGATGAAGCGGAGAGCCCCGTTTGGAGTGAGGCTGCAAAGGGCATGCCAAGGGAAGTGTTCTGCTGTGCCAAGACTCGTGCTGCGCACGCTTTGTGGTTGGAGTGAGAAACAGGTTCCTTGGTGTTTTCTGTGAAACGCTTTAGCAGCCCGTTGGTGCTAGTATGGAGTCAGGGGATGGATGAAGCGGAGAGCCCCGTTTGGAGTGAGGCTGCAAAGGGCATGCCAAAGGAAGTGTTTTGCTGTGCCAAGACTCGTGCTGCGCACGCTTTGTGCTTGGAGTGAGAAACAGGTTCCTTGGTGTTTTCTGCGAAACGCTTTAGCAGCCCGTTGGTGCTAGTATGGAGTCAGGGGATGGATGAAGCGGAGAGCCCCGTTTGGAGTGAGGCTGCAAAGGGCATGCCAAGAGAAGTGTTTTGCTGTGCCAAGACTCGTGCTGCGCACGCTTTGTGGTTGGAGTGAGAAACAGGTTCCTTGGTGTTTTCTGCGAAACGCTTTAGCAGCCCGTTGGTGCTAGTATGGAGTCAGGGGATGGATGAAGCGGAGAGCCCCGTTTGGAGTGAGGCTGCAAAGGGCATGCCAAAGGAAGTGTTCTGCTGTGCCAAGACTCGTGCTGCGCACGCTTTGTGCTTGGAGTGAGAAACAGGTTCCTTGGTGTTTTCTGCGAAACGCTTTAGCAGCCCGTTGGTGCTAGTATGGAGTCAGGGGATGGATGAAGCGGAGAGCCCCGTTTGGAGTGAGGCTGCAAAGGGCATGCCAAAGGAAGTGTTCTGCTGTGCCAAGACTCGTGCTGCGCACGCTTTGTGGTTGGAGTGAGAAACAGGTTCCTTGGTGTTTTCTGCGAAACACTTTAGCAGCCCGTTGGTGCTAGTATGGAGTCAGGGGATGGATGAAGCGGAGAGCCCCGTTTGGAGTGAGGCTGCAAAGGGCATGCCAAAGGGAAGTGTTCTGCTGTGCCAAGACTCGTGCTGCGCACGCTTTGTGCTTGGAGTGAGAAACAGGTTCCTTGGTGTTTTCTGCGAAACGCTTTAGCAGCCCGTTGGTGCTAGTATGGAGTCAGGGGATGGATGAAGCGGAGAGCCCCGTTTGGAGTGAGGCTGCAAAGGGCATGCCAAAGGAAGTGTTTTGCTGTGCCAAGACTCGTGCTGCGCACGCTTTGTGGTTGGAGTGAGAAACAGGTTCCTTGGTGTTTTCTGCGAAACGCTTTAGCAGCCCGTTGGTGCTAGTATGGAGTCAGGGGATGGATGAAGCGGAGAGCCCCGTTTGGAGTGAGGCTGCAAAGGGCATGCCAAGGGAAGTGTTCTGCTGTGCCAAGACTCGTGCTGCGCACGCTTTGTGCTTGGAGTGAGAAACAGGTTCCTTGGTGTTTTCTGTGAAACGCTTTAGCAGCCCGTTGGTGCTAGTATGGAGTCAGGGGATGGATGAAGCGGAGAGCCCCGTTTGGAGTGAGGCTGCAAAGGGCATGCCAAAGGAAGTGTTTTGCTGTGCCAAGACTCGTGCTGCGCACGCTTTGTGCTTGGAGTGAGAAACAGGTTCCTTGGTGTTTTCTGCGAAACGCTTTAGCAGCCCGTTGGTGCTAGTATGGAGTCAGGGGATGGATGAAGCGGAGAGCCCCGTTTGGAGTGAGGCTGCAAAGGGCATGCCAAAGGAAGTGTTCTGCTGTGCCAAGACTCGTGCTGCGCACGCTTTGTGCTTGGAGTGAGAAACAGGTTCCTTGGTGTTTTCTGCGAAACGCTTTAGCAGCCCGTTGGTGCTAGTATGGAGTCAGGGGATGGATGAAGCGGAGAGCCCCGTTTGGAGTGAGGCTGCAAAGGGCATGCCAAAGGAAGTGTTTTGCTGTGCCAAGACTCGTGCTGCGCACGCTTTGTGCTTGGAGTGAGAAACAGGTTCCTTGGTGTTTTCTGCGAAACGCTTTAGCAGCCCGTTGGTGCTAGTATGGAGTCAGGGGATGGATGAAGCGGAGAGCCCCGTCTGGAGTGAGGCTGCAAAGGGCATGCCAAAGGAAGTGTTCTGTTGTGCCAAGACTCGTGCTGCGCACGCTTTGTGGTTGGAGTGAGAAACAGGTTCCTTGGTGTTTTCTGCGAAACGCTTTAGCAGCCCGTTGGTGCTAGTATGGAGTCAGGGGATGGATGAAGCGGAGAGCCCCGTTTGGAGTGAGGCTGCAAAGGGCATGCCAAGAGAAGTGTTTTGCTGTGCCAAGACTCGTGCTGCGCACGCTTTGTGGTTGGAGTGAGAAACAGGTTCCTTGGTGTTTTCTGCGAAACGCTTTAGCAGCCCGTTGGTGCTAGTATGGAGTCAGGGGATGGATGAAGCGGAGAGCCCCGTTTGGAGTGAGGCTGCAAAGGGCATGCCAAAGGAAGTGTTTTGCTGTGCCAAGACTCGTGCTGCGCACGCTTTGTGCTTGGAGTGAGAAACAGGTTCCTTGGTGTTTTCTGCGAAACGCTTTAGCAGCCCGTTGGTGCTAGTATGGAGTCAGGGGATGGATGAAGCAGAGAGCCCCGTTTGGAGTGAGGCTGCAAAGGGCATGCCAAGGGAAGTGTTCTGCTGTGCCAAGACTCGTGCTGCGCACGCTTTGTGCTTGGAGTGAGAAACAGGTTCCTTGGTGTTTTCTGTGAAACGCTTTAGCAGCCCGTTGGTGCTAGTATGGAGTCAGGGGATGGATGAAGCGGAGAGCCCCGTTTGGAGTGAGGCTGCAAAGGGCATGCCAAAGGAAGTGTTTTGCTGTGCCAAGACTCGTGCTGCGCACGCTTTGTGCTTGGAGTGAGAAACAGGTTCCTTGGTGTTTTCTGCGAAACGCTTTAGCAGCCCGTTGGTGCTAGTATGGAGTCAGGGGATGGATGAAGCGGAGAGCCCCGTTTGGAGTGAGGCTGCAAAGGGCATGCCAAGGAAGTGTTCTGCTGTGCCAAGACTCGTGCTGCGCACGCTTTGTGCTTGGAGTGAGAAACAGGTTCCTTGGTGTTTTCTGCGAAACGCTTTAGCAGCCCATTGGTGCTAGTATGGAGTCAGGGGATGGATGAAGCGGAGAGCCCCGTTTGGAGTGAGGCTGCAAAGGGCATGCCAAGAGAAGTGTTTTGCTGTGCCAAGACTCGTGCTGCGCACGCTTTGTGCTTGGAGTGAGAAACAGGTTCCTTGGTGTTTTCTGCGAAACGCTTTAGCAGCCCGTTGGTGCTAGTATGGAGTCAGGGGATGGATGAAGCGGAGAGCCCCGTTTGGAGTGAGGCTGCAAAGGGCATGCCAAAGGAAGTGTTTTGCTGTGCCAAGACTCGTGCTGCGCACGCTTTGTGCTTGGAGTGAGAAACAGGTTCCTTGGTGTTTTCTGCGAAACGCTTTAGCAGCCCGTTGGTGCTAGTATGGAGTCAGGGGATGGATGAAGCGGAGAGCCCCGTTTGGAGTGAGGCTGCAAAGGGCATGCCAAAGGAAGTGTTTTGCTGTGCCAAGACTCGTGCTGCGCACGCTTTGTGCTTGGAGTGAGAAACAGGTTCCTTGGTGTTTTCTGCGAAACGCTTTAGCAGCCCGTTGGTGCTAGTATGGAGTCAGGGGATGGATGAAGCGGAGAGCCCCGTTTGGAGTGAGGCTGCAAAGGGCATGCCAAAGGAAGTGTTCTGCTGTGCCAAGACTCGTGCTGCGCACGCTTTGTGCTTGGAGTGAGAAACAGGTTCCTTGGTGTTTTCTGCGAAACGCTTTAGCAGCCCGTTGGTGCTAGTATGGAGTCAGGGGATGGATGAAGCGGAGAGCCCCGTTTGGAGTGAGGCTGCAAAGGGCATGCCAAGAGAAGTGTTTTGCTGTGCCAAGACTCGTGCTGCGCACGCTTTGTGGTTGGAGTGAGAAACAGGTTCCTTGGTGTTTTCTGCGAAACGCTTTAGCAGCCCGTTGGTGCTAGTATGGAGTCAGGGGATGGATGAAGCGGAGAGCCCCGTTTGGAGTGAGGCTGCAAAGGGCATGCCAAAGGAAGTGTTTTGCTGTGCCAAGACTCGTGCTGCGCACGCTTTGTGCTTGGAGTGAGAAACAGGTTCCTTGGTGTTTTCTGCGAAACGCTTTAGCAGCCCGTTGGTGCTAGTATGGAGTCAGGGGATGGATGAAGCAGAGAGCCCCGTTTGGAGTGGAGGCTGCAAAGGGCATGCCAAGGGAAGTGTTCTGCTGTGCCAAGACTCGTGCTGCGCACGCTTTGTGCTTGGAGTGAGAAACAGGTTCCTTGGTGTTTTCTGTGAAACGCTTTAGCAGCCCGTTGGTGCTAGTATGGAGTCAGGGGATGGATGAAGCGGAGAGCCCCGTTTGGAGTGAGGCTGCAAAGGGCATGCCAAAGGAAGTGTTTTGCTGTGCCAAGACTCGTGCTGCGCACGCTTTGTGCTTGGAGTGAGAAACAGGTTCCTTGGTGTTTTCTGCGAAACGCTTTAGCAGCCCGTTGGTGCTAGTATGGAGTCAGGGGATGGATGAAGCGGAGAGCCCCGTTTGGAGTGAGGCTGCAAAGGGCATGCCAAGGGAAGTGTTCTGCTGTGCCAAGACTCGTGCTGCGCACGCTTTGTGCTTGGAGTGAGAAACAGGTTCCTTGGTGTTTTCTGCGAAACGCTTTAGCAGCCCATTGGTGCTAGTATGGAGTCAGGGGATGGATGAAGCGGAGAGCCCCGTTTGGAGTGAGGCTGCAAAGGGCATGCCAAGAGAAGTGTTTTGCTGTGCCAAGACTCGTGCTGCGCACGCTTTGTGCTTGGAGTGAGAAACAGGTTCCTTGGTGTTTTCTGCGAAACGCTTTAGCAGCCCGTTGGTGCTAGTATGGAGTCAGGGGATGGATGAAGCGGAGAGCCCCGTTTGGAGTGAGGCTGCAAAGGGCATGCCAAAGGAAGTGTTTTGCTGTGCCAAGACTCGTGCTGCGCACGCTTTGTGCTTGGAGTGAGAAACAGGTTCCTTGGTGTTTTCTGCGAAACGCTTTAGCAGCCGTTGGTGCTAGTATGGAGTCAGGGGATGGATGAAGCGGAGAGCCCCGTTTGGAGTGAGGCTGCAAAGGGCATGCCAAAGGAAGTGTTTTGCTGTGCCAAGACTCGTGCTGCGCACGCTTTGTGCTTGGAGTGAGAAACAGGTTCCTTGGTGTTTTCTGCGAAACGCTTTAGCAGCCCGTTGGTGCTAGTATGGAGTCAGGGGATGGATGAAGCGGAGAGCCCCGTTTGGAGTGAGGCTGCAAAGGGCATGCCAAAGGAAGTGTTCTGCTGTGCCAAGACTCGTGCTGCGCACGCTTTGTGCTTGGAGTGAGAAACAGGTTCCTTGGTGTTTTCTGCGAAACGCTTTAGCAGCCCGTTGGTGCTAGTATGGAGTCAGGGGATGGATGAAGCGGAGAGCCCCGTTTGGAGTGAGGCTGCAAAGGGCATGCCAAGGGAAGTGTTCTGCTGTGCCAAGACTCGTGCTGCGCACGCTTTGTGGTTGGAGTGAGAAACAGGTTCCTTGGTGTTTTCTGTGAAACGCTTTAGCAGCCCGTTGGTGCTAGTATGGAGTCAGGGGATGGATGAAACGGAGAGCCCCGTTTGGAGTGAGGCTGCAAAGGGCATGCCAAAGGAAGTGTTTTGCTGTGCCAAGACTCGTGCTGCGCACGCTTTGTGGTTGGAGTGAGAAACAGGTTCCTTGGTGTTTTCTGCGAAACGCTTTAGCAGCCCGTTGGTGCTAGTATGGAGTCAGGGGATGGATGAAGCGGAGAGCCCCGTTTGGAGTGAGGCTGCAAAGGGCATGCCAAGAGAAGTGTTTTGCTGTGCCAAGACTCGTGCTGCGCACGCTTTGTGCTTGGAGTGAGAAACAGGTTCCTTGGTGTTTTCTGCGAAACGCTTTAGCAGCCCGTTGGTGCTAGTATGGAGTCAGGGGATGGATGAAGCGGAGAGCCCCGTTTGGAGTGAGGCTGCAAAGGGCATGCCAAAGGAAGTGTTCTGCTGTGCCAAGACTCGTGCTGCGCACGCTTTGTGCTTGGAGTGAGAAACAGGTTCCTTGGTGTTTTCTGCGAAACGCTTTAGCAGCCCGTTGGTGCTAGTATGGAGTCAGGGGATGGATGAAGCGGAGAGCCCCGTTTGGAGTGAGGCTGCAAAGGGCATGCGAAAGGAAGTGTTCTGCTGTGCCAAGACTCGTGCTGCGCACGCTTTGTGCTTGGAGTGAGAAACAGGTTCCTTGGTGTTTTCTGCGAAACGCTTTAGCAGCCCATTGGTGCTAGTATGGAGTCAGGGGATGGATGAAGCGGAGAGCCCCGTTTGGAGTGAGGCTGCAAAGGGCATGCCAAGGGAAGTGTTCTGCTGTGCCAAGACTCGTGCTGCGCACGCTTTGTGCTTGGAGTGAGAAACAGGTTCCTTGGTGTTTTCTGCGAAACGCTTTAGCAGCCCGTTGGTGCTAGTATGGAGTCAGGGAATGGATGAAGCGGAGAGCCCCGTTTGGAGTGAGGCTGCAAAGGGCATGCCAAAGGAAGTGTTTTGCTGTGCCAAGACTCGTGCTGCGCACGCTTTGTGCTTGGAGTGAGAAACAGGTTCCTTGGTGTTTTCTGCGAAAGGCTTTAGCAGCCCGTTGGTGCTAGTATGGAGTCAGGGGATGGATGAAGCGGAGAGCCCCTTTTGGAGTGAGGCTGCAAAGGGCATGCCAAGGGAAGTGTTCTGCTGTGCCAAGACTCGTGCTGCGCACGCTTTGTGGTTGGAGTGAGAAACAGGTTCCTTGGTGTTTTCTGTGAAACGCTTTAGCAGCCCGTTGGTGCTAGTATGGAGTCAGGGGATGGATGAAGCGGAGAGCCCCGTTTGGAGTGAGGCTGCAAAGGGCATGCCAAAGGAAGTGTTTTGCTGTGCCAAGACTCGTGCTGCGCACGCTTTGTGCTTGGAGTGAGAAACAGGTTCCTTGGTGTTTTCTGCGAAACGCTTTAGCAGCCCGTTGGTGCTAGTATGGAGTCAGGGGATGGATGAAGCGGAGAGCCCCGTTTGGAGTGAGGCTGCAAAGGGCATGCCAAAGGAAGTGTTCTGCTGTGCCAAGACTCGTGCTGCGCACGCTTTGTGGTTGGAGTGAGAAACAGGTTCCTTGGTGTTTTCTGCGAAACGCTTTAGCAGCCCGTTGGTGCTAGTATGGAGTCAGGGGATGGATGAAGCGGAGAGCCCCGTTTGGAGTGAGGCTGCAAAGGGCATGCCAAAGGAAGTGTTTTGCTGTGCCAAGACTCGTGCTGCGCACGCTTTGTGCTTGGAGTGAGAAACAGGTTCCTTGGTGTTTTCTGCGAAACGCTTTAGCAGCCCGTTGGTGCTAGTATGGAGTCAGGGGATGGATGAAGCGGAGAGCCCCGTTTGGAGTGAGGCTGCAAAGGGCATGCCAAAGGAAGTGTTTTGCTGTGCCAAGACTCGTGCTGCGCACGCTTTGTGCTTGGAGTGAGAAACAGGTTCCTTGGTGTTTTCTGCGAAACGCTTTAGCAGCCCGTTGGTGCTAGTATGGAGTCAGGGGATGGATGAAGCGGAGAGCCCCGTTTGGAGTGAGGCTGCAAAGGGCATGCCAAGAGAAGTGTTTTGCTGTGCCAAGACTCGTGCTGCGCACGCTTTGTGCTTGGAGTGAGAAACAGGTTCCTTGGTGTTTTCTGCGAAACGCTTTAGCAGCCCGTTGGTGCTAGTATGGAGTCAGGGGATGGATGAAGCGGAGAGCCCCGTTTGGAGTGAGGCTGCAAAGGGCATGCCAAGGGAAGTGTTTTGCTGTGCCAAGACTCGTGCTGCGCACGCTTTGTGCTTGGAGTGAGAAACAGGTTCCTTGGTGTTTTCTGCGAAACGCTTTAGCAGCCCGTTGGTGCTAGTATGGAGTCAGGGGATGGATGAAGCGGAGAGCCCCGTTTGGAGTGAGGCTGCAAAGGGCATGCCAAAGGAAGTGTTTTGCTGTGCCAAGACTCGTGCTGCGCACGCTTTGTGCTTGGAGTGAGAAACAGGTTCCTTGGTGTTTTCTGCGAAACGCTTTAGCAGCCCGTTGGTGCTAGTATGGAGTCAGGGGATGGATGAAGCGGAGAGCCCCGTTTGGAGTGAGGCTGCAAAGGGCATGCCAAGGGAAGTGTTCTGCTGTGCCAAGACTCGTGCTGCGCACGCTTTGTGGTTGGAGTGAGAAACAGGTTCCTTGGTGTTTTCTGCGAAACGCTTTAGCAGCCCGTTGGTGCTAGTATGGAGTCAGGGGATGGATGAAGCGGAGAGCCCCGTTTGGAGTGAGGCTGCAAAGGGCATGCCAAGGGAAGTGTTCTGCTGTGCCAAGACTCGTGCTGCGCACGCTTTGTGCTTGGAGTGAGAAACAGGTTCCTTGGTGTTTTCTGCGAAACGCTTTAGCAGCCCGTTGGTGCTAGTATGGAGTCAGGGGATGGATGAAGCGGAGAGCCCCGTTTGGAGTGAGGCTGCAAAGGGCATGCCAAAGGAAGTGTTTTGCTGTGCCAAGACTCGTGCTGCGCACGCTTTGTGCTTGGAGTGAGAAACAGGTTCCTTGGTGTTTTCTGCGAAACGCTTTAGCAGCCCGTTGGTGCTAGTATGGAGTCAGGGGATGGATGAAGCGGAGAGCCCCGTTTGGAGTGAGGCTGCAAAGGGCATGCCAAGGGAAGTGTTCTGCTGTGCCAAGACTCGTGCTGTGCACGCTTTGTGCTTGGAGTGAGAAACAGGTTCCTTGGTGTTTTCTGCGAAACGCTTTAGCAGCCCGTTGGTGCTAGTATGGAGTCAGGGGATGGATGAAGCGGAGAGTCCCGTTTGGAGTGAGGCTGCAAAGGGCATGCCAAAGGAAGTGTTTTGCTGTGCCAAGACTCGTGCTGCGCACGCTTTGTGGTTGGAGTGAGAAACAGGTTCCTTGGTGTTTTCTGCGAAACGCTTTAGCAGCCCGTTGGTGCTAGTATGGAGTCAGGGGATGGATGAAGCGGAGAGCCCCGTTTGGAGTGAGGCTGCAAAGGGCATGCCAAGGGAAGTGTTCTGCTGTGCCAAGACTCGTGCTGTGCACGCTTTGTGCTTGGAGTGAGAAACAGGTTCCTTGGTGTTTTCTGCGAAACGCTTTAGCAGCCCGTTGGTGCTAGTATGGAGTCAGGGGATGGATGAAGCGGAGAGTCCCGTTTGGAGTGAGGCTGCAAAGGGCATGCCAAAGGAAGTGTTTTGCTGTGCCAAGACTCGTGCTGCGCACGCTTTGTGGTTGGAGTGAGAAACAGGTTCCTTGGTGTTTTCTGCGAAACGCTTTAGCAGCCCGTTGGTGCTAGTATGGAGTCAGGGGATGGATGAAGCGGAGAGCCCCGTTTGGAGTGAGGCTGCAAAGGGCATGCCAAAGGAAGTGTTTTGCTGTGCCAAGACTCGTGCTGCGCACGCTTTGTGCTTGGAGTGAGAAACAGGTTCCTTGGTGTTTTCTGCGAAACGCTTTAGCAGCCCGTTGGTGCTAGTATGGAGTCAGGGGATGGATGAAGCGGAGAGCCCCGTTTGGAGTGAGGCTGCAAAGGGCATGCCAAAGGAAGTGTTCTGCTGTGCCAAGACTCGTGCTGCGCACGCTTTGTGGTTGGAGTGAGAAACAGGTTCCTTGGTGTTTTCTGCGAAACGCTTTAGCAGCCCGTTGGTGCTAGTATGGAGTCAGGGGATGGATGAAGCGGAGAGCCCCGTTTGGAGTGAGGCTGCAAAGGGCATGCCAAAGGAAGTGTTTTGCTGTGCCAAGACTCGTGCTGCGCACGCTTTGTGCTTGGAGTGAGAAACAGGTTCCTTGGTGTTTTCTGCGAAACGCTTTAGCAGCCCGTTGGTGCTAGTATGGAGTCAGGGGATGGATGAAGCGGAGAGCCCCGTTTGGAGTGAGGCTGCAAAGGGCATGCCAAGAGAAGTGTTTTGCTGTGCCAAGACTCGTGCTGCGCACGCTTTGTGCTTGGAGTGAGAAACAGGTTCCTTGGTGTTTTCTGCGAAACGCTTTAGCAGCCCGTTGGTGCTAGTATGGAGTCAGGGGATGGATGAAGCGGAGAGCCCCGTTTGGAGTGAGGCTGCAAAGGGCATGCCAAAGGAAGTGTTTTGCTGTGCCAAGACTCGTGCTGCGCACGCTTTGTGCTTGGAGTGAGAAACAGGTTCCTTGGTGTTTTCTGCGAAATGCTTTAGCAGCCCGTTGGTGCTAGTATGGAGTCAGGGGATGGATGAAGCGGAGAGCCCCGTCTGGAGTGAGGCTGCAAAGGGCATGCCAAAGGAAGTGTTCTGTTGTGCCAAGACTCGTGCTGCGCACGCTTTGTGCTTGGAGTGAGAAACAGGTTCCTTGGTGTTTTCTGCGAAACGCTTTAGCAGCCCGTTGGTGCTAGTATGGAGTCAGGGGATGGATGAAGCGGAGAGCCCCGTTTGGAGTGAGGCTGCAAAGGGCATGCCAAGAGAAGTGTTTTGCTGTGCCAAGACTCGTGCTGCGCACGCTTTGTGCTTGGAGTGAGAAACAGGTTCCTTGGTGTTTTCTGCGAAACGCTTTAGCAGCCCGTTGGTGCTAGTATGGAGTCAGGGGATGGATGAAGCGGAGAGCCCCGTTTGGAGTGAGGCTGCAAAGGGCATGCCAAAGGAAGTGTTTTGCTGTGCCAAGACTCGTGCTGCGCACGCTTTGTGCTTGGAGTGAGAAACAGGTTCCTTGGTGTTTTCTGCGAAACGCTTTAGCAGCCCGTTGGTGCTAGTATGGAGTCAGGGGATGGATGAAGCGGAGAGCCCCGTTTGGAGTGAGGCTGCAAAGGGCATGCCAAGGGAAGTGTTCTGCTGTGCCAAGACTCGTGCTGCGCACGCTTTGTGCTTGGAGTGAGAAACAGGTTCCTTGGTGTTTTCTGCGAAACGCTTTAGCAGCCCGTTGGTGCTAGTATGGAGTCAGGGGATGGATGAAGCGGAGAGCCCCGTTTGGAGTGAGGCTGCAAAGGGCATGCCAAGGGAAGTGTTCTGCTGTGCCAAGACTCGTGCTGCGCACGCTTTGTGCTTGGAGTGAGAAACAGGTTCCTTGGTGTTTTCTGTGAAACGCTTTAGCAGCCCGTTGGTGCTAGTATGGAGTCAGGGGATGGATGAAGCGGAGAGCCCCGTTTGGAGTGAGGCTGCAAAGGGCATGCCAAAGGAAGTGTTTTGCTGTGCCAAGACTCGTGCTGCGCACGCTTTGTGCTTGGAGTGAGAAACAGGTTCCTTGGTGTTTTCTGCGAAACGCTTTAGCAGCCCGTTGGTGCTAGTATGGAGTCAGGGGATGGATGAAGCGGAGAGCCCCGTTTGGAGTGAGGCTGCAAAGGGCATGCCAAGGGAAGTGTTCTGCTGTGCCAAGACTCGTGCTGCGCACGCTTTGTGCTTGGAGTGAGAAACAGGTTCCTTGGTGTTTTCTGCGAAACGCTTTAGCAGCCCATTGGTGCTAGTATGGAGTCAGGGGATGGATGAAGCGGAGAGCCCCGTTTGGAGTGAGGCTGCAAAGGGCATGCCAAGAGAAGTGTTTTGCTGTGCCAAGACTCGTGCTGCGCACGCTTTGTGGTTGGAGTGAGAAACAGGTTCCTTGGTGTTTTCTGCGAAACGCTTTAGCAGCCCGTTGGTGCTAGTATGGAGTAAGGGGATGGATGAAGCGGAGAGCCCCGTTTGGAGTGAGGCTGCAAAGGGCATGCCAAAGGAAGTGTTTTGCTGTGCCAAGACTCGTGCTGCGCACGCTTTGTGGTTGGAGTGAGAAACAGGTTCCTTGGTGTTTTCTGCGAAACGCTTTAGCAGCCCGTTGGTGCTAGTATGGAGTCAGGGGATGGATGAAGCGGAGAGCCCCATTTGGAGTGAGGCTGCAAAGGGCATGCCAAGGGAAGTGTTCTGCTGTGCCAAGACTCGTGCTGCGCACGCTTTGTGGTTGGAGTGAGAAACAGGTTCCTTGGTGTTTTCTGTGAAACGCTTTAGCAGCCCATTGGTGCTAGTATGGAGTCAGGGGATGGATGAAGCGGAGAGCCCTGTTTGGAGTGAGGCTGCAAAGGGCATGCCAAGGGAAGTGTTCTGCTGTGCCAAGACTCGTGCTGCGCACGCTTTGTGCTTGGAGTGAGAAACAGGTTCCTTGGTGTTTTCTGTGAAACGCTTTAGCAGCCCGTTGGTGCTAGTATGGAGTCAGGGGATGGATGAAGCGGAGAGCCCCGTTTGGAGTGAGGCTGCAAAGGGCATGCCAAAGGAAGTGTTTTGCTGTGCCAAGACTCGTGCTGCGCACGCTTTGTGCTTGGAGTGAGAAACAGGTTCCTTGGTGTTTTCTGCGAAACGCTTTAGCAGCCCGTTGGTGCTAGTATGGAGTCAGGGGATGGATGAAGCGGAGAGCCCCGTTTGGAGTGAGGCTGCAAAGGGCATGCCAAGAGAAGTGTTTTGCTGTGCCAAGACTCGTGCTGCGCACGCTTTGTGCTTGGAGTGAGAAACAGGTTCCTTGGTGTTTTCTGCGAAACGCTTTAGCAGCCCGTTGGTGCTAGTATGGAGTCAGGGGATGGATGAAGCGGAGAGCCCCGTTTGGAGTGAGGCTGCAAAGGGCATGCCAAAGGAAGTGTTTTGCTGTGCCAAGACTCGTGCTGCGCACGCTTTGTGCTTGGAGTGAGAAACAGGTTCCTTGGTGTTTTCTGTGAAACGCTTTAGCAGCCCGTTGGTGCTAGTATGGAGTCAGGGGATGGATGAAGCGGAGAGCCCCGTTTGGAGTGAGGCTGCAAAGGGCATGCCACGGGAAGTGTTCTGCTGTGCCAAGACTCGTGCTGCGCACGCTTTGTGGTTGGAGTGAGAAACAGGTTCCTTGGTGTTTTCTGCGAAACGCTTTAGCAGCCCGTTGGTGCTAGTATGGAGTCAGGGGATGGATGAAGCGGAGAGCCCCGTTTGGAGTGAGGCTGCAAAGGGCATGCCAAAGGAAGTGTTTTGCTGTGCCAAGACTCGTGCTGCGCACGCTTTGTGGTTGGAGTGAGAAACAGGTTCCTTGGTGTTTTCTGCGAAACGCTTTAGCAGCCCGTTGGTGCTAGTATGGAGTCAGGGGATGGATGAAGCGGAGAGCCCCGTTTGGAGTGAGGCTGCAAAGGGCATGCCAAAGGAAGTGTTCTGCTGTGCCAAGACTCGTGCTGCGCACGCTTTGTGGTTGGAGTGAGAAACAGGTTCCTTGGTGTTTTCTGCGAAACGCTTTAGCAGCCCGTTGCTGCTAGTATGGAGTCAGGGGATGGATGAAGCGGAGAGCCCCGTTTGGAGTGAGGCTGCAAAGGGCATGCCAAGGGAAGTGTTCTGCTGTGCCAAGACTCGTGCTGCGCACGCTTTGTGGTTGGAGTGAGAAACAGGTTCCTTGGTGTTTTCTGCGAAACGCTTTAGCAGCCCGTTGGTGCTAGTATGGAGTCAGGGGATGGATGAAGCGGAGAGCCCCGTTTGGAGTGAGGCTGCAAAGGGCATGCGAAAGGAAGTGTTTTGCTGTGCCAAGACTCGTGCTGCGCACGCTTTGTGGTTGGAGTGAGAAACAGGTTCCTTGGTGTTTTCTGCGAAACGCTTTAGCAGCCCGTTGGTGCTAGTATGGAGTCAGGGGATGGATGAAGCGGAGAGCCCCGTTTGGAGTGAGGCTGCAAAGGGCATGCCAAGAGAAGTGTTTTGCTGTGCCAAGACTCGTGCTGCGCACGCTTTGTGCTTGGAGTGAGAAACAGGTTCCTTGGTGTTTTCTGCGAAACGCTTTAGCAGCCCGTTGGTGCTAGTATGGAGTCAGGGGATGGATGAAGCGGGGAGCCCCGTTTGGAGTGAGGCTGCAAAGGGCATGCCAAAAGAAGTGTTCTGCTGTGCCAAGACTCGTGCTGCGCACGCTTTGTGCTTGGAGTGAGAAACAGGTTCCTTGGTGTTTTCTGCGAAACGCTTTAGCAGCCCGTTGGTGCTAGTATGGAGTCAGGGGATGGATGAAGCGGAGAGCCCCGTTTGGAGTGAGGCTGCAAAGGGCATGCCAAAGGAAGTGTTCTGCTGTGCCAAGACTCGTGCTGCGCACGCTTTGTGCTTGGAGTGAGAAACAGGTTCCTTGGTGTTTTCTGCGAAACACTTTAGCAGCCCGTTGGTGCTAGTATGGAGTCAGGGGATGGATGAAGCGGAGAGCCCCGTTTGGAGTGAGGCTGCAAAGGGCATGCCAAGGGAAGTGTTCTGCTGTGCCAAGACTCGTGCTGCGCACGCTTTGTGGTTGGAGTGAGAAACAGGTTCCTTGGTGTTTTCTGCGAAACGCTTTAGCAGCCCGTTGGTGCTAGTATGGAGTCAGGGGATGGATGAAGCGGAGAGCCCCGTTTGGAGTGAGGCTGCAAAGGGCATGCCAAAGGAAGTGTTTTGCTGTGCCAAGACTCGTGCTGCGCACGCTTTGTGCTTGGAGTGAGAAACAGGTTCCTTGGTGTTTTCTGCGAAACGCTTTAGCAGCCCGTTGGTGCTAGTATGGAGTCAGGGGATGGATGAAGCGGAGAGCCCCGTTTGGAGTGAGGCTGCAAAGGGCATGCCAAAGGAAGTGTTCTGCTGTGCCAAGACTCGTGCTGCGCACGCTTTGTGGTTGGAGTGAGAAACAGGTTCCTTGGTGTTTTCTGCGAAACGCTTTAGCAGCCCGTTGGTGCTAGTATGGAGTCAGGGGATGGATGAAGCGGAGAGCCCCGTTTGGAGTGAGGCTGCAAAGGGCATGCCAAAGGAAGTGTTTTGCTGTGCCAAGACTCGTGCTGCGCACGCTTTGTGCTTGGAGTGAGAAACAGGTTCCTTGGTGTTTTCTGCGAAACGCTTTAGCAGCCCGTTGGTGCTAGTATGGAGTCAGGGGATGGATGAAGCGGAGAGCCCCGTTTGGAGTGAGGCTGCAAAGGGCATGCCAAGAGAAGTGTTTTGCTGTGCCAAGACTCGTGCTGCGCACGCTTTGTGCTTGGAGTGAGAAACAGGTTCCTTGGTGTTTTCTGCGAAACGCTTTAGCAGCCCGTTGGTGCTAGTATGGAGTCAGGGGATGGATGAAGCGGAGAGCCCCGTTTGGAGTGAGGCTGCAAAGGGCATGCCAAAGGAAGTGTTTTGCTGTGCCAAGACTCGTGCTGCGCACGCTTTGTGCTTGGAGTGAGAAACAGGTTCCTTGGTGTTTTCTGCGAAACGCTTTAGCAGCCCGTTGGTGCTAGTATGGAGTCAGGGGATGGATGAAGCGGAGAGCCCCGTCTGGAGTGAGGCTGCAAAGGGCATGCCAAAGGAAGTGTTCTGTTGTGCCAAGACTCGTGCTGCGCACGCTTTGTGCTTGGAGTGAGAAACAGGTTCCTTGGTGTTTTCTGCGAAACGCTTTAGCAGCCCGTTGGTGCTAGTATGGAGTCAGGGGATGGATGAAGCGGAGAGCCCCGTTTGGAGTGAGGCTGCAAAGGGCATGCCAAGAGAAGTGTTTTGCTGTGCCAAGACTCGTGCTGCGCACGCTTTGTGCTTGGAGTGAGAAACAGGTTCCTTGGTGTTTTCTGCGAAACGCTTTAGCAGCCCGTTGGTGCTAGTATGGAGTCAGGGGATGGATGAAGCGGAGAGCCCCGTTTGGAGTGAGGCTGCAAAGGGCATGCCAAAGGAAGTGTTTTGCTGTGCCAAGACTCGTGCTGCGCACGCTTTGTGCTTGGAGTGAGAAACAGGTTCCTTGGTGTTTTCTGCGAAACGCTTTAGCAGCCCGTTGGTGCTAGTATGGAGTCAGGGGATGGATGAAGCGGAGAGCCCCGTTTGGAGTGAGGCTGCAAAGGGCATGCCAAGGGAAGTGTTCTGCTGTGCCAAGACTCGTGCTGCGCACGCTTTGTGCTTGGAGTGAGAAACAGGTTCCTTGGTGTTTTCTGCGAAACGCTTTAGCAGCCCGTTGGTGCTAGTATGGAGTCAGGGGATGGATGAAGCGGAGAGCCCCGTTTGGAGTGAGGCTGCAAAGGGCATGCCAAGGGAAGTGTTCTGCTGTGCCAAGACTCGTGCTGCGCACGCTTTGTGCTTGGAGTGAGAAACAGGTTCCTTGGTGTTTTCTGTGAAACGCTTTAGCAGCCCGTTGGTGCTAGTATGGAGTCAGGGGATGGATGAAGCGGAGAGCCCCGTTTGGAGTGAGGCTGCAAAGGGCATGCCAAAGGAAGTGTTTTGCTGTGCCAAGACTCGTGCTGCGCACGCTTTGTGGTTGGAGTGAGAAACAGGTTCCTTGGTGTTTTCTGCGAAACGCTTTAGCAGCCCGTTGGTGCTAGTATGGAGTCAGGGGATGGATGAAGCGGAGAGCCCCGTTTGGAGTGAGGCTGCAAAGGGCATGCCAAGGGAAGTGTTCTGCTGTGCCAAGACTCGTGCTGCGCACGCTTTGTGCTTGGAGTGAGAAACAGGTTCCTTGGTGTTTTCTGCGAAACGCTTTAGCAGCCCATTGGTGCTAGTATGGAGTCAGGGGATGGATGAAGCGGAGAGCCCCGTTTGGAGTGAGGCTGCAAAGGGCATGCCAAGAGAAGTGTTTTGCTGTGCCAAGACTCGTGCTGCGCACGCTTTGTGCTTGGAGTGAGAAACAGGTTCCTTGGTGTTTTCTGCGAAACGCTTTAGCAGCCCGTTGGTGCTAGTATGGAGTCAGGGGATGGATGAAGCGGAGAGCCCCGTTTGGAGTGAGGCTGCAAAGGGCATGCCAAAGGAAGTGTTTTGCTGTGCCAAGACTCGTGCTGCGCACGCTTTGTGCTTGGAGTGAGAAACAGGTTCCTTGGTGTTTTCTGCGAAACGCTTTAGCAGCCCGTTGGTGCTAGTATGGAGTCAGGGGATGGATGAAGCGGAGAGCCCCGTTTGGAGTGAAGCTGCAAAGGGCATGCCAAAGGAAGTGTTTTGCTGTGCCAAGACTCGTGCTGCGCACGCTTTGTGCTTGGAGTGAGAAACAGGTTCCTTGGTGTTTTCTGCGAAACGCTTTAGCAGCCCGTTGGTGCTAGTATGGAGTCAGGGGATGGATGAAGCGGAGAGCCCCGTTTGGAGTGAGGCTGCAAAGGGCATGCCAAAGGAAGTGTTCTGCTGTGCCAAGACTCGTGCTGCGCACGCTTTGTGGTTGGAGTGAGAAACAGGTTCCTTGGTGTTTTCTGCGAAACGCTTTAGCAGCCCGTTGGTGCTAGTATGGAGTCAGGGGATGGATGAAGCGGAGAGCCCCGTTTGGAGTGAGGCTGCAAAGGGCATGCCAAGGGAAGTGTTCTGCTGTGCCAAGACTCGTGCTGCGCACGCTTTGTGCTTGGAGTGAGAAACAGGTTCCTTGGTGTTTTCTGTGAAACGCTTTAGCAGCCCGTTGGTGCTAGTATGGAGTCAGGGGATGGATGAAACGGAGAGCCCCGTTTGGAGTGAGGCTGCAAAGGGCATGCCAAAGGAAGTGTTTTGCTGTGCCAAGACTCGTGCTGCGCACGCTTTGTGGTTGGAGTGAGAAACAGGTTCCTTGGTGTTTTCTGCGAAACGCTTTAGCAGCCCGTTGGTGCTAGTATGGAGTCAGGGGATGGATGAAGCGGAGAGCCCCGTTTGGAGTGAGGCTGCAAAGGGCATGCCAAGAGAAGTGTTTTGCTGTGCCAAGACTCGTGCTGCGCACGCTTTGTGGTTGGAGTGAGAAACAGGTTCCTTGGTGTTTTCTGCGAAACGCTTTAGCAGCCCGTTGGTGCTAGTATGGAGTCAGGGGATGGATGAAGCGGAGAGCCCCGTTTGGAGTGAGGCTGCAAAGGGCATGCCAAAGGAAGTGTTCTGCTGTGCCAAGACTCGTGCTGCGCACGCTTTGTGCTTGGAGTGAGAAACAGGTTCCTTGGTGTTTTCTGCGAAACGCTTTAGCAGCCCGTTGGTGCTAGTATGGAGTCAGGGGATGGATGAAGCGGAGAGCCCCGTTTGGAGTGAGGCTGCAAAGGGCATGCCAAAGGAAGTGTTCTGCTGTGCCAAGACTCGTGCTGCGCATGCTTTGTGGTTGGAGTGAGAAACAGGTTCCTTGGTGTTTTCTGCGAAACGCTTTAGCAGCCCATTGGTGCTAGTATGGAGTCAGGGGATGGATGAAGCGGAGAGCCCCGTTTGGAGTGAGGCTGCAAAGGGCATGCCAAGGGAAGTGTTCTGCTGTGCCAAGACTCGTGCTGCGCACGCTTTGTGCTTGGAGTGAGAAACAGGTTCCTTGGTGTTTTCTGCGAAACGCTTTAGCAGCCCGTTGGTGCTAGTATGGAGTCAGGGGATGGATGAAGCGGAGAGCCCCGTTTGGAGTGAGGCTGCAAAGGGCATGCCAAAGGAAGTGTTTTGCTGTGCCAAGACTCGTGCTGCGCACGCTTTGTGCTTGGAGTGAGAAACAGGTTCCTTGGTGTTTTCTGCGAAACGCTTTAGCAGCCCGTTGATGCTAGTATGGAGTCAGGGGATGGATGAAGCGGAGAGCCCCGTTTGGAGTGAGGCTGCAAAGGGCATGCCAAGGGAAGTGTTCTGCTGTGCCAAGACTCGTGCTGCGCACGCTTTGTGCTTGGAGTGAGAAACAGGTTCCTTGGTGTTTTCTGCGAAACGCTTTAGCAGCCCGTTGGTGCTAGTATGGAGTCAGGGGATGGATGAAGCGGAGAGCCCCGTTTGGAGTGAGGCTGCAAAGGGCATGCCAAAGGAAGTGTTTTGCTGTGCCAAGACTCGTGCTGCGCACGCTTTGTGGTTGGAGTGAGAAACAGGTTCCTTGGTGTTTTCTGCGAAACGCTTTAGCAGCCCGTTGGTGCTAGTATGGAGTCAGGGGATGGATGAAGCGGAGAGCCCCGTTTGGAGTGAGGCTGCAAAGGGCATGCCAAAGGAAGTGTTTTGCTGTGCCAAGACTCGTGCTGCGCACGCTTTGTGGTTGGAGTGAGAAACAGGTTCCTTGGTGTTTTCTGCGAAACGCTTTAGCAGCCCGTTGGTGCTAGTATGGAGTCAGGGGATGGATGAAGCGGAGAGCCCCGTTTGGAGTGAGGCTGCAAAGGGCATGCCAAAGGAAGTGTTTTGCTGTGCCAAGACTCGTGCTGCGCACGCTTTGTGGTTGGAGTGAGAAACAGGTTCCTTGGTGTTTTCTGCGAAACGCTTTAGCAGCCCGTTGGTGCTAGTATGGAGTCAGGGGATGGATGAAGCGGAGAGCCCCGTTTGGAGTGAGGCTGCAAAGGGCATGCCAAGAGAAGTGTTTTGCTGTGCCAAGACTCGTGCTGCGCACGCTTTGTGCTTGGAGTGAGAAACAGGTTCCTTGGTGTTTTCTGCGAAACGCTTTAGCAGCCCGTTGGTGCTAGTATGGAGTCAGGGGATGGATGAAGCGGAGAGCCCCGTTTGGAGTGAGGTTGCAAAGGGCATGCCAAGGGAAGTGTTCTGCTGTGCCAAGACTCGTGCTGCGCACGCTTTGTGCTTGGAGTGAGAAACAGGTTCCTTGGTGTTTTCTGCGAAACGCTTTAGCAGCCCGTTGGTGCTAGTATGGAGTCAGGGGATGGATGAAGCGGAGAGCCCCGTTTGGAGTGAGGCTGCAAAGGGCATGCCAAAGGAAGTGTTTTGCTGTGCCAAGACTCGTGCTGCGCACGCTTTGTGGTTGGAGTGAGAAACAGGTTCCTTGGTGTTTTCTGCGAAACGCTTTAGCAGCCCGTTGGTGCTAGTATGGAGTCAGGGGATGGATGAAGCGGAGAGCCCCGTTTGGAGTGAGGCTGCAAAGGGCATGCCAAGGGAAGTGTTCTGCTGTGCCAAGACTCGTGCTGCGCACGCTTTGTGGTTGGAGTGAGAAACAGGTTCCTTGGTGTTTTCTGCGAAACGCTTTAGCAGCCCGTTGGTGCTAGTATGGAGTCAGGGGATGGATGAAGCGGAGAGCCCCGTTTGGAGTGAGGCTGCAAAGGGCATGCCAAGGGAAGTGTTCTGCTGTGCCAAGACTCGTGCTGCGCACGCTTTGTGCTTGGAGTGAGAAACAGGTTCCTTGGTGTTTTCTGTGAAACGCTTTAGCAGCCCGTTGGTGCTAGTATGGAGTCAGGGGATGGATGAAGCGGAGAGCCCCGTTTGGAGTGAGGCTGCAAAGGGCATGCCAAAGGAAGTGTTTTGCTGTGCCAAGACTCGTGCTGCGCACGCTTTGTGCTTGGAGTGAGAAACAGGTTCCTTGGTGTTTTCTGCGAAACGCTTTAGCAGCCCGTTGGTGCTAGTATGGAGTCAGGGGATGGATGAAGCGGAGAGCCCCGTTTGGAGTGAGGCTGCAAAGGGCATGCCAAGGGAAGTGTTCTGCTGTGCCAAGACTCGTGCTGCGCACGCTTTGTGCTTGGAGTGAGAAACAGGTTCCTTGGTGTTTTCTGCGAAACGCTTTAGCAGCCCGTTGGTGCTAGTATGGAGTCAGGGGATGGATGAAGCGGAGAGCCCCGTTTGGAGTGAGGCTGCAAAGGGCATGCCAAAGGAAGTGTTTTGCTGTGCCAAGACTCGTACTGCGCACGCTTTGTGGTTGGAGTGAGAAACAGGTTCCTTGGTGTTTTCTGCGAAACGCTTTAGCAGCCCGTTGGTGCTAGTATGGAGTCAGGGGATGGATGAAGCGGAGAGCCCCGTTTGGAGTGAGGCTGCAAAGGGCATGCCAAAGGAAGTGTTCTGCTGTGCCAAGACTCGTGCTGCGCACGCTTTGTGGTTGGAGTGAGAAACAGGTTCCTTGGTGTTTTCTGCGAAACGCTTTAGCAGCCCGTTGGTGCTAGTATGGAGTCAGGGGATGGATGAAGCGGAGAGCCCCGTTTGGAGTGAGGCTGCAAAGGGCATGCCAAAGGAAGTGTTCTGCTGTGCCAAGACTCGTGCTGCGCACGCTTTGTGGTTGGAGTGAGAAACAGGTTCCTTGGTGTTTTCTGCGAAACGCTTTAGCAGCCCGTTGGTGCTAGTATGGAGTCAGGGGATGGATGAAGCGGAGAGCCCCGTTTGGAGTGAGGCTGCAAAGGGCATGCCAAAGGAAGTGTTTTGCTGTGCCAAGACTCGTGCTGCGCACGCTTTGTGCTTGGAGTGAGAAACAGGTTCCTTGGTGTTTTCTGCGAAACGCTTTAGCAGCCCGTTGGTGCTAGTATGGAGTCAGGGGATGGATGAAGCGGAGAGCCCCGTTTGGAGTGAGGCTGCAAAGGGCATGCCAAGGGAAGTGTTCTGCTGTGCCAAGACTCGTGCTGCGCACGCTTTGTGGTTGGAGTGAGAAACAGGTTCCTTGGTGTTTTCTGCGAAACGCTTTAGCAGCCCGTTGGTGCTAGTATGGAGTCAGGGGATGGATGAAGCGGAGAGCCCCGTTTGGAGTGAGGCTGCAAAGGGCATGCCAAGGGAAGTGTTTTGCTGTGCCAAGACTCGTGCTGCGCACGCTTTGTGCTTGGAGTGAGAAACAGGTTCCTTGGTGTTTTCTGCGAAACGCTTTAGCAGCCCGTTGGTGCTAGTATGGAGTCAGGGGATGGATGAAGCGGAGAGCCCCGTTTGGAGTGAGGCTGCAAAGGGCATGCCAAGGGAAGTGTTCTGCTGTGCCAAGACTCGTGCTGCGCACGCTTTGTGCTTGGAGTGAGAAACAGGTTCCTTGGTGTTTTCTGCGAAACGCTTTAGCAGCCCGTTGGTGCTAGTATGGAGTCAGGGGATGGATGAAGCGGAGAGCCCCGTTTGGAGTGAGGCTGCAAAGGGCATGCCAAGGGAAGTGTTCTGCTGTGCCAAGACTCGTGCTGCGCACGCTTTGTGCTTGGAGTGAGAAACAGGTTCCTTGGTGTTTTTCTGCGAAACGCTTTAGCAGCCCGTTGGTGCTAGTATGGAGTCAGGGGATGGATGAAGCGGAGAGCCCCGTTTGGAGTGAGGCTGCAAAGGGCATGCCAAAGGAAGTGTTTTGCTGTGCCAAGACTCGTGCTGCGCACGCTTTGTGGTTGGAGTGAGAAACAGGTTCCTTGGTGTTTTCTGCGAAACGCTTTAGCAGCCCGTTGGTGCTAGTATGGAGTCAGGGGATGGATGAAGCGGAGAGCCCCGTTTGGAGTGAGGCTGCAAAGGGCATGCCAAAGGAAGTGTTCTGCTGTGCCAAGACTGGTGCTGCGCACGCTTTGTGGTTGGAGTGAGAAACAGGTTCCTTGGTGTTTTCTGCGAAACGCTTTAGCAGCCCGTTGGTGCTAGTATGGAGTCAGGGGATGGATGAAGCGGAGAGCCCCGTTTGGAGTGAGGCTGCAAAGGGCATGCCAAAGGAAGTGTTCTGCTGTGCCAAGACTCGTGCTGCGCACGCTTTGTGGTTGGAGTGAGAAACAGGTTCCTTGGTGTTTTCTGCGAAACGCTTTAGCAGCCCGTTGGTGCTAGTATGGAGTCAGGGATGGATGAAGCGGAGAGCCCCGTTTGGAGTGAGGCTGCAAAGGGCATGCCAAAGGAAGTGTTTTGCTGTGCCAAGACTCGTGCTGCGCACGCTTTGTGCTTGGAGTGAGAAACAGGTTCCTTGGTGTTTTCTGCGAAACGCTTTAGCAGCCCGTTGGTGCTAGTATGGAGTCAGGGGATGGATGAAGCGGAGAGCCCCGTTTGGAGTGAGGCTGCAAAGGGCATGCCAAGGAAGTGTTCTGCTGTGCCAAGACTCGTGCTGCGCACGCTTTGTGGTTGGAGTGAGAAACAGGTTCCTTGGTGTTTTCTGTGAAACGCTTTAGCAGCCCGTTGGTGCTAGTATGGAGTCAGGGGATGGATGAAGCGGAGAGCCCCGTTTGGAGTGAGGCTGCAAAGGGCATGCCAAGGGAAGTGTTCTGCTGTGCCAAGACTCGTGCTGCGCACGCTTTGTGCTTGGAGTGAGAAACAGGTTCCTTGGTGTTTTCTGTGAAACGCTTTAGCAGCCCGTTGGTGCTAGTATGGAGTCAGGGGATGGATGAAGCGGAGAGCCCCGTTTGGAGTGAGGCTGCAAAGGGCATGCCAAAGGAAGTGTTTTGCTGTGCCAAGACTCGTGCTGCGCACGCTTTGTGCTTGGAGTGAGAAACAGGTTCCTTGGTGTTTTCTGCGAAACGCTTTAGCAGCCCGTTGGTGCTAGTATGGAGTCAGGGGATGGATGAAGCGGAGAGCCCCGTTTGGAGTGAGGCTGCAAAGGGCATGCCAAAGGAAGTGTTTTGCTGTGCCAAGACTCGTGCTGCGCACGCTTTGTGCTTGGAGTGAGAAACAGCTTCCTTGGTGTTTTCTGCGAAACGCTTTAGCAGCCCGTTGGTGCTAGTATGAAGTCAGGGGATGGATGAAGCGGAGAGCCCCGTTTGGAGTGAGGCTGCAAAGGGCATGCCAAAGGAAGTGTTTTGCTGTGCCAAGACTCGTGCTGCGCACGCTTTGTGCTTGGAGTGAGAAACAGGTTCCTTGGTGTTTTCTGCGAAACGCTTTAGCAGCCCGTTGGTGCTAGTATGGAGTCAGGGGATGGATGAAGCGGAGAGCCCCGTTTGGAGTGAGGCTGCAAAGGGCATGCCAAAGGAAGTGTTCTGCTGTGCCAAGACTCGTGCTGCGCACACTTTGTGGTTGGAGTGAGAAACAGGTTCCTTGGTGTTTTCTGCGAAACGCTTTAGCAGCCCGTTGGTGCTAGTATGGAGTCAGGGGATGGATGAAGCGGAGAGCCCCGTTTGGAGTGAGGCTGCAAAGGGCATGCCAAGGGAAGTGTTCTGCTGTGCCAAGACTCGTGCTGCGCACGCTTTGTGCTTGGAGTGAGAAACAGGTTCCTTGGTGTTTTCTGCGAAACGCTTTAGCAGCCCGTTGGTGCTAGTATGGAGTCAGGGGATGGATGAAGCGGAGAGCCCCGTTTGGAGTGAGGCTGCAAAGGGCATGCCAAAGGAAGTGTTTTGCTGTGCCAAGACTCGTGCTGCGCACGCTTTGTGCTTGGAGTGAGAAACAGGTTCCTTGGTGTTTTCTGCGAAACGCTTTAGCAGCCCGTTGGTGCTAGTATGGAGTCAGGGGATGGATGAAGCGGAGAGCCCCGTTTGGAGTGAGGCTGCAAAGGGCATGCCAAAGGAAGTGTTCTGCTGTGCCAAGACTCGTGCTGCGCACGCTTTGTGCTTGGAGTGAGAAACAGGTTCCTTGGTGTTTTCTGCGAAACGCTTTAGCAGCCCGTTGGTGCTAGTATGGAGTCAGGGGATGGATGAAGCGGAGAGCCCCGTTTGGAGTGAGGCTGCAAAGGCCATGCCAAAGGAAGTGTTCTGCTGTGCCAAGACTCGTGCTGCGCACGCTTTGTGCTTGGAGTGAGAAACAGGTTCCTTGGTGTTTTCTGCGAAACGCTTTAGCAGCCCGTTGATGCTAGTATGGAGTCAGGGGATGGATGAAGCGGAGAGCCCCGTTTGGAGTGAGGCTGCAAAGGGCATGCCAAAGGAAGTGTTTTGCTGTGCCAAGACTCGTGCTGCGCACGCTTTGTGCTTGGAGTGAGAAACAGGTTCCTTGGTGTTTTCTGCGAAACGCTTTAGCAGCCCGTTGGTGCTAGTATGGAGTCAGGGGATGGATGAAGCGGAGAGCCCCGTTTGGAGTGAGGCTGCAAAGGGCATGCCAAAGGAAGTGTTTTGCTGTGCCAAGACTCGTGCTGCGCACGCTTTGTGCTTGGAGTGAGAAACAGGTTCCTTGGTGTTTTCTGCGAAACGCTTTAGCAGCCCGTTGGTGCTAGTATGGAGTCAGGGGATGGATGAAGCGGAGAGCCCCGTTTGGAGTGAGGCTGCAAAGGGCATGCCAAAGGAAGTGTTTTGCTGTGCCAAGACTCGTGCTGCGCACGCTTTGTGCTTGGAGTGAGAAACAGGTTCCTTGGTGTTTTCTGCGAAACGCTTTAGCAGCCCGTTGGTGCTAGTATGGAGTCAGGGGATGGATGAAGCGGAGAGCCCCGTTTGGAGTGAGGCTGCAAAGGGCATGCCAAGGGAAGTGTTTTGCTGTGCCAAGACTCGTGCTGCGCACGCTTTGTGCTTGGAGTGAGAAACAGGTTCCTTGGTGTTTTCTGCGAAACGCTTTAGCAGCCCGTTGGTGCTAGTATGGAGTCAGGGGATGGATGAAGCGGAGAGCCCCGTTTGGAGTGAGGCTGCAAAGGGCATGCCAAGAGAAGTGTTTTGCTGTGCCAAGACTCGTGCTGCGCACGCTTTGTGCTTGGAGTGAGAAACAGGTTCCTTGGTGTTTTCTGCGAAACGCTTTAGCAGCCCGTTGGTGCTAGTATGGAGTCAGGGGATGGATGAAGCGGAGAGCCCCGTTTGGAGTGAGGCTGCAAAGGGCATGCCAAGGGAAGTGTTCTGCTGTGCCAAGACTCGTGCTGCGCACGCTTTGTGCTTGGAGTGAGAAACAGGTTCCTTGGTGTTTTCTGTGAAACGCTTTAGCAGCCCGTTGGTGCTAGTATGGAGTCAGGGGATGGATGAAGCGGAGAGCCCCGTTTGGAGTGAGGCTGCAAAGGGCATGCCAAAGGAAGTGTTTTGCTGTGCCAAGACTCGTGCTGCGCACGCTTTGTGCTTGGAGTGAGAAACAGGTTCCTTGGTGTTTTCTGCGAAACGCTTTAGCAGCCCGCTGGTGCTAGTATGGAGTCAGGGGATGGATGAAGCGGAGAGCCCCGTTTGGAGTGAGGCTGCAAAGGGCATGCCAAGGGAAGTGTTCTGCTGTGCCAAGACTCGTGCTGCGCACGCTTTGTGCTTGGAGTGAGAAACAGGTTCCTTGGTGTTTTCTGCGAAACGCTTTAGCAGCCCGTTGGTGCTAGTATGGAGTCAGGGGATGGATGAAGCGGAGAGCCCCGTTTGGAGTGAGGCTGCAAAGGGCATGCCAAGAGAAGTGTTTTGCTGTGCCAAGACTCGTGCTGCGCACGCTTTGTGGTTGGAGTGAGAAACAGGTTCCTTGGTGTTTTCTGCGAAACGCTTTAGCAGCCCGTTGGTGCTAGTATGGAGTCAGGGGATGGATGAAGCGGAGAGCCCCGTTTGGAGTGAGGCTGCAAAGGGCATGCCAAAGGAAGTGTTTTGCTGTGCCAAGACTCGTGCTGCGCACGCTTTGTGGTTGGAGTGAGAAACAGGTTCCTTGGTGTTTTCTGCGAAACGCTTTAGCAGCCCGTTGGTGCTAGTATGGAGTCAGGGGATGGATGAAGCGGAGAGCCCCGTTTGGAGTGAGGCTGCAAAGGGCATGCCAAAGGAAGTGTTCTGCTGTGCCAAGACTCGTGCTGCGCACGCTTTGTGCTTGGAGTGAGAAACAGGTTCCTTGGTGTTTTCTGCGAAACGCTTTAGCAGCCCGTTGGTGCTAGTATGGAGTCAGGGGATGGATGAAGCGGAGAGCCCCGTTTGGAGTGAGGCTGCAAAGGGCATGCCAAAGGAAGTGTTCTGCTGTGCCAAGACTCGTGCTGCGCACGCTTTGTGGTTGGAGTGAGAAACAGGTTCCTTGGTGTTTTCTGCGAAACGCTTTAGCAGCCCGTTGGTGCTAGTATGGAGTCAGGGGATGGATGAAGCGGAGAGCCCCGTTTGGAGTGAGGCTGCAAAGGGCATGCCAAAGGAAGTGTTTTGCTGTGCCAAGACTCGTGCTGCGCACGCTTTGTGGTTGGAGTGAGAAACAGGTTCCTTGGTGTTTTCTGCGAAACGCTTTAGCAGCCCGTTGGTGCTAGTATGGAGTCAGGGGATGGATGAAGCGGAGAGCCCCGTCTGGAGTGAGGCTGCAAAGGGCATGCCAAAGGAAGTGTTCTGTTGTGCCAAGACTCGTGCTGCGCACGCTTTGTGGTTGGAGTGAGAAACAGGTTCCTTGGTGTTTTCTGCGAAACGCTTTAGCAGCCCGTTGGTGCTAGTATGGAGTCAGGGGATGGATGAAGCGGAGAGCCCCGTTTGGAGTGAGGCTGCAAAGGGCATGCCAAGAGAAGTGTTTTGCTGTGCCAAGACTCGTGCTGCGCACGCTTTGTGCTTGGAGTGAGAAACAGGTTCCTTGGTGTTTTCTGCGAAACGCTTTAGCAGCCCGTTGGTGCTAGTATGGAGTCAGGGGATGGATGAAGCGGAGAGCCCCGTCTGGAGTGAGGCTGCAAAGGGCATGCCAAAGGAAGTGTTCTGTTGTGCCAAGACTCGTGCTGCGCACGCTTTGTGGTTGGAGTGAGAAACAGGTTCCTTGGTGTTTTCTGCGAAACGCTTTAGCAGCCCGTTGGTGCTAGTATGGAGTCAGGGGATGGATGAAGCGGAGAGCCCCGTTTGGAGTGAGGCTGCAAAGGGCATGCCAAGAGAAGTGTTTTGCTGTGCCAAGACTCGTGCTGCGCACGCTTTGTGCTTGGAGTGAGAAACAGGTTCCTTGGTGTTTTCTGCGAAACGCTTTAGCAGCCCGTTGGTGCTAGTATGGAGTCAGGGGATGGATGAAGCGGAGAGCCCCGTTTGGAGTGAGGCTGCAAAGGGCATGCCAAAGGAAGTGTTCTGTTGTGCCAAGACTCGTGCTGCGCACGCTTTGTGCTTGGAGTGAGAAACAGGTTCCTTGGTGTTTTCTGCGAAACGCTTTAGCAGCCCGTTGGTGCTAGTATGGAGTCAGGGGATGGATGAAGCGGAGAGCCCCGTTTGGAGTGAGGCTGCAAAGGGCATGCCAAGGGAAGTGTTCTGCTGTGCCAAGACTCGTGCTGCGCACGCTTTGTGCTTGGAGTGAGAAACAGGTTCCTTGGTGTTTTCTGTGAAACGCTTTAGCAGCCCGTTGGTGCTAGTATGGAGTCAGGGGATGGATGAAGCGGAGAGCCCCGTTTGGAGTGAGGCTGCAAAGGGCATGCCAAGGGAAGTGTTCTGCTGTGCCAAGACTCGTGCTGCGCACGCTTTGTGCTTGGAGTGAGAAACAGGTTCCTTGGTGTTTTCTGCGAAACGCTTTAGCAGCCCGTTGGTGCTAGTATGGAGTCAGGGGATGGATGAAGCGGAGAGCCCCGTTTGGAGTGAGGCTGCAAAGGGCATGCCAAGGGAAGTGTTCTGCTGTGCCAAGACTCGTGCTGCGCACGCTTTGTGGTTGGAGTGAGAAACAGGTTCCTTGGTGTTTTCTGTGAAACGCTTTAGCAGCCCGTTGGTGCTAGTATGGAGTCAGGGGATGGATGAAGCGGAGAGCCCCGTTTGGAGTGAGGCTGCAAAGGGCATGCCAAAGGAAGTGTTTTGCTGTGCCAAGACTCGTGCTGCGCACGCTTTGTGCTTGGAGTGAGAAACAGGTTCCTTGGTGTTTTCTGCGAAACGCTTTAGCAGCCCGTTGGTGCTAGTATGGAGTCAGGGGATGGATGAAGCGGAGAGCCCCGTTTGGAGTGAGGCTGCAAAGGGCATGCCAAGAGAAGTGTTTTGCTGTGCCAAGACTCGTGCTGCGCACGCTTTGTGCTTGGAGTGAGAAACAGGTTCCTTGGTGTTTTCTGCGAAACGCTTTAGCAGCCCATTGGTGCTAGTATGGAGTCAGGGGATGGATGAAGCGGAGAGCCCCGTTTGGAGTGAGGCTGCAAAGGGCATGCCAAAGGAAGTGTTTTGCTGTGCCAAGACTCGTGCTGCGCACGCTTTGTGCTTGGAGTGAGAAACAGGTTCCTTGGTGTTTTCTGCGAAACGCTTTAGCAGCCCGTTGGTGCTAGTATGGAGTCAGGGGATGGATGAAGCGGAGAGCCCCATTTGGAGTGAGGCTGCAAAGGGCATGCCAAGGGAAGTGTTCTGCTGTGCCAAGACTCGTGCTGCGCACGCTTTGTGGTTGGAGTGAGAAACAGGTTCCTTGGTGTTTTCTGTGAAACGCTTTAGCAGCCCGTTGGTGCTAGTATGGAGTCAGGGGATGGATGAAGCGGAGAGCCCCGTTTGGAGTGAGGCTGCAAAGGGCATGCCAAGGGAAGTGTTCTGCTGTGCCAAGACTCGTGCTGCGCACGCTTTGTGCTTGGAGTGAGAAACAGGTTCCTTGGTGTTTTCTGCGAAACGCTTTAGCAGCCCGTTGGTGCTAGTATGGAGTCAGGGGATGGATGAAGCGGAGAGCCCCGTTTGGAGTGAGGCTGCAAAGGGCATGCCAAAGGAAGTGTTTTGCTGTGCCAAGACTCGTGCTGCGCACGCTTTGTGGTTGGAGTGAGAAACAGGTTCCTTGGTGTTTTCTGCGAAACGCTTTAGCAGCCCGTTGGTGCTAGTATGGAGTCAGGGGATGGATGAAGCGGAGAGCCCCGTTTGGAGTGAGGCTGCAAAGGGCATGCCAAGAGAAGTGTTTTGCTGTGCCAAGACTCGTGCTGCGCACGCTTTGTGGTTGGAGTGAGAAACAGGTTCCTTGGTGTTTTCTGCGAAACGCTTTAGCAGCCCGTTGGTGCTAGTATGGAGTCAGGGGATGGATGAAGCGGAGAGCCCCGTTTGGAGTGAGGCTGCAAAGGGCATGCCAAAGGAAGTGTTTTGCTGTGCCAAGACTCGTGCTGCGCACGCTTTGTGCTTGGAGTGAGAAACAGGTTCCTTGGTGTTTTCTGCGAAACGCTTTAGCAGCCCGTTGGTGCTAGTATGGAGTCAGGGGATGGATGAAGCGGAGAGCCCCGTTTGGAGTGAGGCTGCAAAGGGCATGCCAAAGGAAGTGTTTTGCTGTGCCAAGACTCGTGCTGCGCACGCTTTGTGCTTGGAGTGAGAAACAGGTTCCTTGGTGTTTTCTGCGAAACGCTTTAGCAGCCCGTTGGTGCTAGTATGGAGTCAGGGGATGGATGAAGCGGAGAGCCCCGTTTGGAGTGAGGCTGCAAAGGGCATGCCAAAGGAAGTGTTCTGCTGTGCCAAGACTCGTGCTGCGCACACTTTGTGGTTGGAGTGAGAAACAGGTTCCTTGGTGTTTTCTGCGAAACGCTTTAGCAGCCCGTTGGTGCTAGTATGGAGTCAGGGGATGGATGAAGCGGAGAGCCCCGTTTGGAGTGAGGCTGCAAAGGGCATGCCAAGGGAAGTGTTCTGCTGTGCCAAGACTCGTGCTGCGCACGCTTTGTGGTTGGAGTGAGAAACAGGTTCCTTGGTGTTTTCTGTGAAACGCTTTAGCAGCCCGTTGGTGCTAGTATGGAGTCAGGGGATGGATGAAGCGGAGAGCCCCGTTTGGAGTGAGGCTGCAAAGGGCATGCCAAAGGAAGTGTTTTGCTGTGCCAAGACTCGTGCTGCGCACGCTTTGTGCTTGGAGTGAGAAACAGGTTCCTTGGTGTTTTCTGCGAAACGCTTTAGCAGCCCGTTGGTGCTAGTATGGAGTCAGGGGATGGATGAAGCGGAGAGCCCCGTTTGGAGTGAGGCTGCAAAGGGCATGCCAAGGGAAGTGTTCTGCTGTGCCAAGACTCGTGCTGCGCACGCTTTGTGCTTGGAGTGAGAAACAGGTTCCTTGGTGTTTTCTGCGAAACGCTTTAGCAGCCCGTTGGTGCTAGTATGGAGTCAGGGGATGGATGAAGCGGAGAGCCCCGTTTGGAGTGAGGCTGCAAAGGGCATGCCAAAGGAAGTGTTTTGCTGTGCCAAGACTCGTGCTGCGCACGCTTTGTGCTTGGAGTGAGAAACAGGTTCCTTGGTGTTTTCTGCGAAACGCTTTAGCAGCCCGTTGGTGCTAGTATGGAGTCAGGGGATGGATGAAGCGGAGAGCCCCGTTTGGAGTGAGGCTGCAAAGGGCATGCCAAAGGAAGTGTTCTGCTGTGCCAAGACTCGTGCTGCGCACGCTTTGTGCTTGGAGTGAGAAACAGGTTCCTTGGTGTTTTCTGCGAAACGCTTTAGCAGCCCGTTGGTGCTAGTATGGAGTCAGGGGATGGATGAAGCGGAGAGCCCCGTTTGGAGTGAGGCTGCAAAGGGCATGCCAAAGGAAGTGTTCTGCTGTGCCAAGACTCGTGCTGCGCACGCTTTGTGCTTGGAGTGAGAAACAGGTTCCTTGGTGTTTTCTGCGAAACGCTTTAGCAGCCCGTTGGTGCTAGTATGGAGTCAGGGGATGGATGAAGCGGAGAGCCCCGTTTGGAGTGAGGCTGCAAAGGGCATGCCAAAGGAAGTGTTCTGCTGTGCCAAGACTCGTGCTGCGCACGCTTTGTGCTTGGAGTGAGAAACAGGTTCCTTGGTGTTTTCTGCGAAACGCTTTAGCAGCCCGTTGGTGCTAGTATGGAGTCAGGGGATGGATGAAGCGGAGAGCCCCGTTTGGAGTGAGGCTGCAAAGGGCATGCCAAGGAAGTGTTTTGCTGTGCCAAGACTCGTGCTGCGCACGCTTTGTGCTTGGAGTGAGAAACAGGTTCCTTGGTGTTTTCTGCGAAACGCTTTAGCAGCCCGTTGGTGCTAGTATGGAGTCAGGGGATGGATGAAGCGGAGAGCCCCGTTGGAGTGAGGCTGCAAAGGGCATGCAAAGGAAGTGTTCTGTTGTGCCAAGACTCGTGCTGCGCACGCTTTGTGCTTGGAGTGAGAAACAGGTTCCTTGGTGTTTTCTGCGAAACGCTTTAGCAGCCCGTTGGTGCTAGTATGGAGTCAGGGGATGGATGAAGCGGAGAGCCCCGTTGGAGTGAGGCTGCAAAGGGCATGCCAAGAGAAGTGTTTGCTGTGCCAAGACTCGTGCTGCGCACAGCTTTGTGCTTGGAGTGAGAAACAGGTTCCTTGGTGTTTTCTGCGAAACGCTTTAGCAGCCCGTTGGTGCTAGTATGGAGTCAGGGGATGGATGAAGCGGAGAGCCCCGTCTGGAGTGAGGCTGCAAAGGGCATGCCAAAGGAAGTGTTCTGTTGTGCCAAGACTCGTGCTGCGCACGCTTTGTGGTTGGAGTGAGAAACAGGTTCCTTGGTGTTTTCTGCGAAACGCTTTAGCAGCCCGTTGGTGCTAGTATGGAGTCAGGGGATGGATGAAGCGGAGAGCCCCGTTTGGAGTGAGGCTGCAAAGGGCATGCCAAGAGAAGTGTTTTGCTGTGCCAAGACTCGTGCTGCGCACGCTTTGTGCTTGGAGTGAGAAACAGGTTCCTTGGTGTTTTCTGCGAAACGCTTTAGCAGCCCGTTGGTGCTAGTATGGAGTCAGGGGATGGATGAAGCGGAGAGCCCCGTCTGGAGTGAGGCTGCAAAGGGCATGCCAAAGGAAGTGTTCTGTTGTGCCAAGACTCGTGCTGCGCACGCTTTGTGTTGGAGTGAGAAACAGGTTCCTTGGTGTTTTCTGCGAAACGCTTTAGCAGCCCGTTGGTGCTAGTATGGAGTCAGGGGATGGATGAAGCGGAGAGCCCCGTTTGGAGTGAGGCTGCAAAGGGCATGCCAAGAGAAGTGTTTTGCTGTGCCAAGACTCGTGCTGCGCACGCTTTGTGCTTGGAGTGAGAAACAGGTTCCTTGGTGTTTTCTGCGAAACGCTTAGCAGCCCGTTGGTGCTAGTATGAGTCAGGGATGGATGAAGCGGAGAGCCCCGTCTGGAGTGAGGCTGCAAAGGGCATGCCAAAGGAAGTGTTCTGTTGTGCAAGACTCGTGCTGCGCACGCTTTGTGGTTGGAGTGAGAACAGGTCCTTGGTGATTTCTGCGAAAGTTAGCCGCCCGTTGGTGCTAGTATGGAGTCCAGGGATGGATGAAGCGGAGAGCCCCGTTGGAGTGAGGCTGCAAAGGGCCATGCAAGAGAAGTGTTTTGCATGTGCCAAGACATCGTGCTGCCTCAGCTTTGTGCTTGGAGTGAGA
>NW_028290090.1:0-26963 GCF_059628265.1 Tinamus guttatus
GTGTCACTGATGTCCCCAATGGTGTCATTGATGTCCCCAATGGTGTCCCCAATGTCACCCGTGGTCCCCAGACCAGTCACATTAATGCTATTGTCCCCAATGGGGTCCCCAAACATGTCCCCATGGCCCTTGTGAGCCCACAGTGTCCCCAATGGTGTCACCAATGGTGTCACTGATGTCCCCAATGGTGTCCCCAATGTCACCCGGGGTCCCCAGACCAGTCACATTAACGTTAATGTCCCCAAGGGGGTCCCCAAACATGTCCCCATGGCCCTTGTGAGCCCCCGGTGTCACCAATGGTGTCACCGATGTCCCCAATGGTGTCCCCAATGTCACCCGTGGTCCCCAGACCAGTCACATTAACGTTAATGTCCCCAATGGAGTCCCCAAATGTGTCCCCATGGCCCTTGTGAGCCCCCAGTGTCACCAATGGTGTCACCGATGGTGTCACTGATGTCCCCAATGGTGTCCCCAATGTCACCCGTGGTCCCCAGACCAGTCACATTAACGTTAATGTCCCCAAGGGGGTCCCCAGAGGTGTCCCCATGGCCATTGTGAGCCCCCAGTGTCACCAATGATGTCACCGATGGTGTCACCGATGTCCCCAATGGTGTCACTGATGTCCCCAATGGTGTCCCCAATGTCACCTGTGGTCCCCAGACCAGTCACATTCACTTTAATGTCCTCAATGGGGTCCCCAAACGTGTCCCCATGGCCCTTGGGAGCTCCTGGTATCACTAATGGTGTCCCCAATGGAGTCCCTGATGTCCCCAATGGTGTCCCCAATGCCACCCGTGCTCCCCACACCAGTCACATTAATGTTATTGTCCCCAATGGGGTCCCCAAATGTGTCCCTCTTCCCCGCGTGGCGGCCCAGGGCCACCTGCAGCCCCGCCAGGTCGGCCAGGTCCACGGTGGCCTTCATGAACTCCTGTCCCCAACGGTGTCCCCAATGTCACCGATGGCCCCAGCGGTGTCACCCGGGGTCCCCGCAACAGCCACGTCAATGTTAATGTCCCCAATGGAGTCCCCAAACGTGTCCCCATGGCCCTTGGGAGCTCCTGGTATCACCAATGGTGTCACCAACAGTGTCACCGATGTCCCCAGTGGTGTCACCGGTGTCACCCGTGGTCTCCAGACCAGTCACATTAATGTTAATGTCCCCAATGGGGTCCCCAAACGTGTCCCCATGGCCCTTGGGAGTCCCCAGTGTCACCAATGGTGTCACCGATGGTGTCACCAATGTCCCCAATGGTGTCACCGGTGTCACCTGGGTCCCCATTGGTGTCACCCGGGGTCCCCGCAACAGCCACGGCAATGTTAATGTCCCCAATGGAGTCCCCAAATGTGTCCCCATGGCCCTTGTGAGCCCCCAGTGTCACCAATGGTGTCATGATGTCCCCAATGGTGTCCCCAATGTCACCCGTGGTCCCCAGACCAGTCACATTAACGTTAATGTCCCCAATGGAGTCCCCAAATGTGTCCCCATGGCCCTTCTGAGCCTCCAGTGTCACCAATGGTGTCACCGATGGTGTCACCGATGTCACCAATGGTGTCACTGATGTCCCCAATGGTGTCCCCAATGTCACCCATGGTCCCCAGACCAGTCACATTAACATTAATGTCCCCAATGGGGTTCCCCAACCAGTCCCCATGGCCCTTGTGAACCCCCAGTGTCACCAATGGGGTCATCAACAGTGTCACTGATGTCCCCAATGGTGTCACCCGGGTCCCCAGCGGTGCCACCCGCGGTCCCCGTAACAGCCACGTCAATGTTAATGTCCCCAATGGGGTCCCCAAACGTGTCCCCATAGCCCTTGGGAGTCCCCAGTGTCCCCAATGGTGTCACCGATGGTGTCACTGATGTCCCCAATGGTGTCCCCAATGTCACCCATGGTCCCCAGACCAGTCACATTAATGTTATTGTCCCCAATGGGGTCCCCAAACGTGTCCCCATGGCCCTTGGGAGCTCCTGGTGTCACCAATGGTGTCACCAATGGTGTCACCGATGTCCCCAATGGTGTCACTGATGTCCCCAATGGTGTCCCCAATGCCACCCATGGTCCCCAGACCAGTCACATTAACATTAATGTCCCCAATGGGGTCCCCAAACGTGTCCCCATGGCCATTGTGAGCCCCCAGTGTCACCAATGGTGTCACCGATGGTGTCACCGGTGTCTCCAATGGTGTCACTGATGTCCCCAATGGTGTCCCCAATGTCACCCGTGGTCCCCAGACCAGTCACATTAATGTTAATGTCCCCAATGGGGTCCCCAAACATGTCCCCATGGCCCTTGGGAGCGCCCAGTGTCCCCAATGGTGTCACCGATGGTGTCACCGATGTCCCCAATGGTGTCACTGATGTCCCCAGTGGTGTCACCAATGTCACCTGTGGTCCCCAGACCAGTCACATTAACATTAATGTCCCCAATGGGGTCCCCAAATGTGTCCCCATGGCCCTTTTGAGCCCCCAGTGTCACCAATGGTGTCACCAATAGTGTCACTGATGTCCCCAATCGTGTCCCCAATGTCACCCGTGGTCCCCACACCAGTCACATTAATGTTATTGTCCCCAAATGTGTCCCCCTTCCCCACGTGCGGCCCAGGGCCACCTGCAGCCCCGCCAGGTCGGCCAGGTCCACGGTGGCCTTCATGAACTCCTGTCCCCAACGGTGTCCCCAATGTCACCGATGGCCCCAATGGTGCCACCCGCGGTCCCCGCAACAGCCGCGTCAATGTTATTGTCCCCAATGGGGTCCCCAAACGTGTCCCCATGGCCCTTAGGAGTCCCCAGTGTCACCAACGGTGTCACCAATGCTGTCGCTGATGTCCCCAATGGTGTCCCCAATGTCACCCACGGTCCCCAGACCAGTCACATTAATGCTATTGTCCCCAATGGGGTCCCCAAACATGTCCCCATGGCCCTTGTGAGCCCACAGTGTCCCCAATGGTGTCACCAATGGTGTCCCTGATGTCCCCAATGGTGTCCTCAATGTCACCTGTGGTCCCCAGACCAGCCACATTAACATTAATGTCCCCAATGGAGTCCCCAAATGTGTCCCCATGGCCCTTGTGAAGCCCCGGTGTCACCAACGGTGTCACCAATGGTGTCCCCAATGGTGTCCCTGATGTCCCCAATGGTGTTCCCAATGCCACCCGTGGTCCCCACACCAGTCACATTAATGTTATTGTCCCCAAATGTGTCCCCCTTCCCCGCGTGGCGGCCCAGGGCCACCTGCAGCCCCGCCAGGTCAGCCAGGTCCACGGTGGCCTTCATGAACTCCTGTCCCCAACGGTGTCCCCAATGTCACCGATGGCCCCAATGGTGTCCCCAATGCCACCCATGGTCCCCAGACCAACCACATTAACGTTAATGTCCCCAATGGGGTTCCCCAACCAGTCCCCATGGCCCTTGTGAACCCCCAGTGTCACCAATGGTGTCACCGATGGTGTCACTGATGTCCCCAATGGTGTCACCGGTGTCACCCGGGTCCCCAGCGGTGCCACCCGCGGTCCCCGTAACAGCCACGTCAATGTTAATGTCCCCAATGGGGTCCCGAAACGTGTCCCCATGGCCCTTGTGAATCCCCAGTGTCCCCAATGGTGTCACCAATGGTGTCACTGATGTCCCCAAAGGTGTCACCGATGTCCCCAATGGTGCCCCCAATGTCACTCATGGTCCCCAGACCACTCACATTAACGTTAATGTCCCCAGTGGGGTCCCCAAACGTGTCCCCATGGCCCTTGTGAGCCCCTGGTGTCACCAATGGTGTCACCAATGTCCCCAACGGTGTCAACGGTGTCACCCGGGTCCCAAATGGTGTCACCCGGGGTCCCCACAACAGCCATGTCAATGTTAATGTCCCCAACGGGGTCCCCACACGTGTCCCCATGGCCCTTGGGAGCCCCCAGTGGCACCAATGGTGTCACTGATATTCCCAATGGTGTCACCAATGTCCCCAATGCTGTCACTGATGTCCCCAATGGTGTCCCCAATGTCACCCGTGGTCCCCAGACCAGTCACATGAATGTTATTGTCCCCAATGGGGTCCCCAAACGTGTCCCCATGGCCCTTGTGAGTCCCCAGTGTCACCAACGGTGTCACCGATGGTGTCACCGATGTCACCCGGGCTCCCCCCAACAGCAGCATCAACATTAATGTCCCCAATTGGGTCCCCTAAGACACCAACAGTGTCGTCCCCAACACCCCTCCCCGTGTCCCCAATGTCCCCCCGTGTCCCCAATGTCCCCAATGTCCCCCATGTCCCCCCCGTGTCCCCACTCACCCCCACCAGGTCGTAGCCTCCGGCCGCCCCCTCCCAGGTGGGGAAGAAGGTGGCCAAAAACAGCATCTGTGGGGAGGGAAGGGCCCAGGCGTCCGGGAAGGGGCCCAGGCGTCCGGGAAGGGCCCAGGAGTCCGGGAAGGGGCCCAGGCGTCCGGGAAGGGGCCCAGGAGTCCGGGAAGGGGCCCAGGCGTCCGGGAAGGGGCCCAGGAGTCCGGGAAGGGCCCAGGCGTCCGGGAAGGGGCCCAGGAGTCCGGGAAGGGGCCCAGGAGTCCAGGAAGGGCCCAGGAATCCGGGAAGGGGCCCAGGAGTCCGGGAAGGGGCCCAGGCGTCCGGGAAGGGCCCAGGAGTCCGGGAAGGGGCCCAGGCGTCCGGGAAGGGGCCCAGGAGTCCGGGAAGGGGCCCAGGCGTCCGGGAAGGGGCCCAGGAGTCCGGGAAGGGGCCCCAGGGTGCCCCAGCCCCCCCCTCCTGCCCCACAACCTGCCCCAAAAGGGCCCAGGCGTCCGGGATGGGGGGGGGGGCCCTGGTATCCGGGTGTTGTTGGGGGGGGTTGTCCCCATCAGGGTCCCCATGTCCGGGTGTTCTTGGGGGGGGGGTCCCAGTGTCCGGGTGTTGTTGGGGGCGGGTCCCGGTGTCCAGGTGTTGGGGGGGGGGGGGTGGATCTCAGTGCCCAGGTGTTGCTGGGGGGTTGTCCCGGTATCCGGGTGTTGTTGGGGTTGTCCCCGTGAGGGTCCCTGTGTCTGAGTGTTGTGGGGGGGGTTGTCCCCGTCAGGGGCCCCGGCGTCCGGGTGTTGGGGGGGGGGGGTCCCGGTCAGGGTCCCCATGTCCGGGTGTTGTGGGGGGTTGTCCCAGTATCCGGGTGTTGTTGGAGGGGGGGGTCCCGGTATCTGGGATTGGGGTTGTACCCGTCGGGGTCCCCATGTCTGGGTGTTGTTGGGGGTCCCAGTATCTGGGTGTTGTTGGGGTTGTCCCTGTCAAGGTCCCCATGTCTGGGTGTTATTGGGGGGTGTCCCGGTGTCCGGGTATTGGAGGGCGGGTCCCCGTGTCCGGGTGTTGTTGTTGGGGTTGTCCCCATCAGGGTCCCCATGTCCGGGTGTTGTTGGGGCGTTGTCCCGGTGTCCGGGTGTTGGGGGGGTGGTCCCGGTATCCGGGTGTTGTTGGAGGGGGGTCCCGGTATCCGGGATTGGGGTTGTCCCTGTCGGGGTCCCCGTGACCGGGTGTTGTTGGGGTTGTCCCCGTCAGGGTCCCGGTGTCCGGGTGTTGTTGGGGGTCCCGGTATCCGGGTGTTGTTGGGGGTGTCCCCGTCGGGGTCCCTGTGTCCGGGTGTTGTTGTTGGGGTTGTCCCCGTCAGGGGCCCCGGCGTCCGGGTGTTGGGGGGTTGTCCCAGAGTCCGGGTGTTGTTTGGGGGTTGTCCCCGTGTCCAGGTGTTGTTGGGGTTGTCCCGGTGTCCGGGTGTTGTTGGGGGGGCGGATCTCAGTGTCCAGGTGTTGTCGGGGTGTCCCGGTCACGGTCCCCGTGTCCGGGTGTTGTTGGGGGAGGTTCTCCCGGTATCCGGGTGTTGTTGGGGGGGTGGTCCCGGTGTCCGGGTGTTGTTGGGGTTGTCCCCGTCAGGGTCCCCATGCGGGTGTTGTTCGGGGTTGTCCCGGTGTCCGGGTGTTGTTGGGGTTGTCCCTGTCAGGGTCCCCGTGTCCGGGTGTTGGGGGGGGATCTTGGTGTCTGGGTGTTGTTGTTGGGGTGTCCCCGTCAGGGTCCCGGTGTCCGGGTGTTGTTGGGGGGTTGTCCCCGTATCTGGGTGTTGTCGGGGGGGTTGTCCCCATCAGGGTCCCCGTGTCTGGGTGTTGTTGTCGGGGGTTGTCCCCGTGTCCGGGTGTTGTTGGGGGGGGATCTCGGTGTCCGGGTGTTGTCGGGGTGTCCCCATCAGGGTCCCCGTGTCCGGGTGTTGTTCAGGGGGTTGTCCCCGTGTCCAGGTGTTGTCGGGGGGTTGTCCCCGTGTCCGGGTGTTGTCGGGGGTTGTCCCTGTGTCCGGGTGTTGTTGTCGGGGGGTTGTCCCCGTGTCCGGGTGTTGTTGGGGTTGTCCCTGTCGGGGTCCCCATGTCCGGGTGTTGTTGGGGGGTTGTCCCCGTGTCCGGGTGTTGTTGTCGGGGTTGTCCCCGTCGGGGTCCCGGTGTCCGGGTGTTGTCGGGGGTTGTCCCCGTGTCCGGGTGTTGTCGGGGGGGTTGTCCCCATCAGGGTCCCCGTGTCCGGGTGTTGTTCGGGGGTTGTCCCCATGTCCGGGTGCTGTTGGGGGGTTGTCCCCGTGTCCAGGTGTTGTCGGGGGGTTGTCCCCATGTCTGGGTGTTGTTGTCGGGGTGTCCCCATCAGGGTCCCCGTGTCCGGGTGTTGTTGGGGTTGTCCCCGTCGGGGTCCCTGTGTCCGGGTGTTGTTGTCGGGGGTTGTCCCCGTCGGGGTCCCCGTGTCTGGGTGTTGTTCAGGGGTTGTCCCCGTGTCCGGGTGTTGTCGGGGGGTTGTCCCGGTGTCCGGGTGTTGTTGGGGTGTCCCTGTCAGGGTCCCCGTGTCCGGGTGTTGTTGTCGGGGTGTCCCCGTGTCCGGGTGTTGTCCGGGTGTCCCCGTCCCCGCTCACCTTGCCCAGTTGCACCAGCAGGAAGGTGGCCCCGGCCTGGACGCAGCGCCAGAACGCCGAGTACTCGGAGCTGCCGGGACGGGGGACGGGGCTCGGAACCGGCACCGACCGGGACCGACTGGGACCGACCCGGGATCAACCCGGTACCGACCTGGTCCTGACCCGGTTCCGACCCCGACCCGGTACCGACCCTGACCTGGTACCGACCCAGTCTGACCTGGTACCGACCCGGTCTGACCCGGTACCAACCCTGACCTGGTACCAACCCGGGACCGACCCGGTTCCGACCCCGACCCGGTACCGACCCGGGACCAACCCTGACCTGGTACCGACCCGGGACCGACCTGGTTCCGACCCCGACCCGGTACCGACCTGGTCCTGACCCGGTTCCAACCCTGACCTGGTACCGACCCGGTCTGACCCGGTCCCGGTCCCGTCCCTGACCCGGTCCCGGTTCCGACCCAGTCCTGGGTACCGACCCCGACCCGGTCCCGACCCGGTTCCGACCCGGTCCCGCCTCCGCCCCGACCGGTTCCAACCCGGTCCCGGTCCCGCCCCCGGTCCCGACTCAGTCCCGGTCCCAGTTCCGACCCTCCCCCAACCCGGTTCCGACCCGGTCCCGGTTCCGACCCCAACCCGGTTCCGACCCTGTCCTGGTCCCGGTTTCGACCCGGTTCCGACCCCGACCCGGTCCCGACCCGCTCCCGGTGCCGGTTCCGGTTCCGCCCCGGTCCCCGTTCCCCCCCATCCCGACCCGGTCCCGGTCCCGGTCGCGGTCCCGCCCCCGGCCCAATCCCGGTTCCGGTCCCGGTTCCTCACAGGCCGCTGCACTTGTACGTGATGAAATAGGGGAAATAGGCGAGAGCGAAACAGTTCCCGAAGTGGAAGAGCGTCATGGCGGCCGCGGGAAGGGCCCCGGCGTCCGGGAAGGGGCCAGGAATCCGGGAAGGGGCCCAGGAGTCCGGGAAGGGGCCCAGGAGTCCGGGAAGGGGCCCAGGAATCCCGGGAAGGGCCCAGGAATCCGGGAAGGGCCCAGGCGTCCGGGAAGGGCCCAGGAATCCGGGAAGGGGCCAGGAGTCCGGGAGGGGCCCAGGAGTCCCGGGAAAGGCCCCGGTGTCCCGGGAAGGGCCCAGGCGTCCGGGCCCCGCTCAGCAGCCGCCGCCGCGGGGCATTGTGGGAGCCGCGCGCGCGCGCGAGCCCCGCCCCCTCGGCTCGGCCTCTCCCCCCCCCTCCCCGGGCTCCTGGCCCCGCCCCCGGCGCCGCTGGCCCCGCCCCCCGCGTTGCGAATCCCCTTCCCTGGCCCCGCCCCCTCCAGCGCCCACCCCCTCTGGCCCCGCCCCCCGGCGCCGCTGGCCCCGCCCCGCGTTTCGAACCCCGTTCCCTGGCCCCCGCCCCTCCTCCTCCCCCCCCGCGCCCTCCCGCTGGCCCCGCCCCCGGCGCCGCTGGCCCCGCCCCCTCGTGTCGCCCCCCTCCCGAGGGCTTCTGGCCCCGCCCCCTCCACCGCCCCCCTCCCTCTGGCCCCGCCCCCCACCCTTCCAACCCCGCCCCCTGGCCCCGCCCCCGCCGGCCCCGCCCCCCGCGTGGTCCCCCCCCCCCATAAAACGGCGCGGGGGGGGAGGGGGGATGACGTCACCGGGGGGAAATAGGGGGTCAATGCGGGGGAATAAACCCCCCCCCGGGGTAAATTTTAATACCCGGGTAAATAAATATAAATACCCGGGAGAATAAATAAAAGCACCCAAATAAATAAGGAAAAACACCCGGCTCCCAAAATTTGTCCTTTAATGTAAAAATAAACACTGAAAATGCCCGAAATGGCCCCAAAACCGCCCGCTCCGGCCCCCCCCTCCCCGCCACGTGCCGGCACGTGGGGGGGGCGGGGCCCCGGCGTCCGGGGGGCGGGGTCAGACCACGAGGCTCTCCCGGCTCAGAGCTTCCTGTGGGGGGGGAAGGGGCGGGGTCAACGGTGGCCCCGCCCCCAACCCCCCCCGGAGCCCCCTTGACCCCCCCAACCCCAAATCCCGCCCGATTCCACCCAAAAATCCGCCTTTCCCCCCAAAAAACCCCAAATCCCCCCGATTTTCCCCCAAATCCCCCCGCCCCCCCCACCCCGCTCTGCCCCCCCCTCACCCGCCGGAGGGGGCGGCGCCCGCCGGAGGGGGCGGGGCCCGGGGAGCCGCCGGGGGCGGGGCCGCCGCGCGGATGGGGGCGCGCCGGGGGCGGGGCCTCGATGACGTCATCGACGGAGCGCGAGCGCGGCCGCCCCGCCCCCCGGGGCGGGGTCCAGGAGGGGCGGGGCGAGTCGGGCTCGTGCAGGGAGCTGACGTCACTTCCGGTCCAGCCTGGGTGGGGAGGGGAGAGGGTCTATAGGGGGCTGTGGAATCTATAGGGACCTATAGAACCCATGGGGGATCTATAGAACCTATAGGGGGCTATAGAACCCAGGGGGACCTATAGAATCTATAGGGGGGTATAGAACCTATAGGGGGCTATAGAGCCCAGGGGGACCTATAGAATCTATAGGGGGGTATAGAACCTATAGGGAGCTGCTAAATCTATCAGGACCTATAGAGCCTATAGGGGCCTATAGAACACAGGGGGACCTATAGAATCTATGAAGTAGAATCTATAGGGGGTTATAGAACCCATAGGGAGCTATAGAACCCATGGGGGAGGTAGAACCTATAGGGGGCTATAGAACCCATAGGGAGCTACAAAATCTATAGGGACCTATAGAGCCTATAGGGGGCTATAGAACCCGGGGGGACCTATAGAATCTATGGGGTAAAATCTATAGGGATCTATAGAACCTATGGGAGCTGTAAAATCTATAGGGACCTATAGAGCCTATAGGGGGCTATAGAACCCAGAGGGACTTATAGAATCTATGGGGTAGAATCTATAGGGGGCTATAGAACCCATAGGGAGATACAAAATCTATAGGGACCTAAAGAGCCTATGGGGGCTATAGAACCCACGGGGACCTATAGAATCTATAGGGGGTATAGAACCTATAGGGAGCTGTAAAATCTACAGGGACCTATAGAGCTTATAGGGGGCTATAGAACCCAGGGGGACCTATAGAATCTATGCGGTAGAACCTATAAGGGGTTATAGAACCTATAGGGAGCTATAGAGCCTATAGGAGGCTATAGAACATAGAGGCAGCTATAGGATCTATGGAGGTAGAATCTATAGGGGGCTGTGGAATCTATAGGGACCTATAGAGCCCATGGGGGATCTATAGAACCTATAGGGGGCTATAGAGCCCAGAGGGACCTATAGAATCTATAGGGGGGTATAGAACCTATAGGGAGCTGCAAAATCTATAGGGACCTATAGAGCCTATAGGGGCCTATAGAACACAGGGGGACCTATAGAATCTATGGGGTAGAATCTATAGGGGGTTATAGAACCCATAGGGAGCTATAGAACCCATGGGGGAGGTAGAACCTATAGGGGGCTATAGAACCTATAGGGAGCTACAAAATCTATAGGGACCTATAGAGCCTATAGGGGGCTATAGAACCCAGAGGGACCTATAGAATCTATGGGGTAATATCTATAGGGATCTATAGAACCTATAGGGAACTGTAAAATCTACAGGGACCTATAGAGCTTATAGGGGGCTATTGAACCCAGGGGGACCTATAGAATCTATGGGGTAGAACCTATAAGGGGCTATAGAACCTATAGGGAGCTATAGAGCCTATAGGAGGCTATAGAACATAGAGGGACCTATAGAACCCATGGAGATAGAATCTATAGGGGGCTATAGAACCTATAGGGAGCTACAAAATCTATAGGGCCCTATAGAGCCTATAGCAGGCTATAGAACCCAGAGGGACCTATAGAATCTATGGGGTAGAATCTATAGGGAGCTAAAGCGCCTATAGGGAGCTATAGAACCTAGAAAGGCCTATAGGATCTATGGCATGTATAATCTATAGGGGGCTATAGAACCCATAGGGAATCCATAGGGGGTATAGGATCCATAGGGGGATATAGTGGCCAAGGGGCAGTATAGAATCTAAAAGGGGGGGGCAGAGCCCATGGAGGGGCTGCAATATTCATGGGGGGTATAGAATCCATAGGAGGCTGGGAACCTATAGGGGGCTATAGAATCCGGGGGGGGTGCGGAACCTATAGAGAAGTATAGAATCCATAGGGGGTGCAGAATGCCTGTGTGGGGGAGTTAGAATCCATAGGGCAGATAAGAAAATCTATAAGGTGCTATAGGCACAGCCCCCCATATCCCCTTTATGGGACACAGGAATCCTATAAATTCCATAGGGGTGTTCAGGCCCCTATAGGACCCACCTGTCGGGGGGGGGGGTTAGCCCCCATAGGGACCATATGGGGAGGTCACAGCCCCCACAACTCCTATAGGGGACACAGGGTCCCTATGGGCTCCATAGGGGTGTCCGGGGTCCCTATGGATCCTATAGGACCCATAGGGTCCATATGGGGGGGTCACAGCCCCCACATCTCCTAGAGGGGACACAGGGACCCTATAGGCTCCATAGGGGTGTCCGGGGTCCCTATAGATCCTATAGGACCCATAGGGTCCATATGGGGGGGTCACAGCCCCCACATCTCCTATAGGGGACACAGGGACCCTATAAGCTCCATAGGGTTGTCCGGGGTCCCTATAGATCCTATAGGACCTATAGGGTCCATATGGGGGGGGGTCACAGCCCCCACATCTCCTATAGGGGATGCAGGGGCCCTATAGGCTCCATAGGGGTGTCTGGGGTCCCTATAGATCTTATAGGACCTATAGGGTCCATATGGGGGGGTCACAGCCCCCACATCTCCTATAGGGGACACAGGGGCTCCATAGGCTCCATAGGGGTGTCCGGGGTCCCTATAGATCCTATAGGACCATAGGATCCATATGGGGTGGTCACAGCCCCCACATCTCCTATAGGGGACACAGGGGCCCTATAGGCTCCATAGGGGTGTCCGGGGGTCCCTTATAGATCGTTATAGGACCCATAGGGACCATATGGGGGGGTCACAGCCCCCACATCTCCTATAGGCGACACAGGGACCCTATAGGCTCCATAGGGGTGTCCAGGGTCCCTATAGATCCTATAGGACCCATAGGGTCCATATGGGGGGGTCACAGCCCCCACATCTCCTATAGGGGACACAGGGGACCCTATAGGCTCCATAGGGGTGTTCAGGGCTCCTATAGATCCTATAGGGTCCATATGGGGGGGTCACAGCCCCCACATCTCCTATAGGGGACACAGGGGCCCTATAGGCTTCATAGGGGTGTCCGGGGTCCCTATAGATCCTATAGGACCCATAGGGTCCATATGGGGGGGTCACAGCCCCCACATCTCCAATACGGGACACAGGGGCCCTATAGGCTCCATAGGGGTGTTCAGGGCTCCTATAGATCCTATAGGGACCATATGGGGGGTCACAGCCCCCACATCTGCTATAGGGGACACAGGGGCCCTATAGGCTCCATAGGGGTGTCGGGGTCCTTATAGATCCTATAGGCCCCATAGGATCCATACGGGGGGGGGTCACAGCCCCCATCTCCTATAGGGGACACAGGGGCCCTATAGGCTCCATAGGGGTGTCCGGGGGTCCCTATAGATCCCATAGGCCCCATAGGGTCCATATGGGGGTGGGTCACAGCCCCCACATCTCCTATAGGGGACACAGGGACTTATGGGCTCCATAGGGGTGTCCGGGGTCCCTATAGATCCTATAGGCCCATAGGTTCCATATGGGGGGGGGTCACAGCCCTCACATCTCCTATAGGGAACACAGGGACCCTATAAGCTCCATAGGGGTGTCCGAGGTCCCTATAGATCCTATAGAACCCATAGGGTCCATATGGGGGGGTCACAGCTCCCACATCTCTTATAGGGGGACACAGGGACCCTATGGGCTCCATAGGGGTGTCGGGGTCCCTATAGATCCTATAGGGGGGTCACAGGGGTCCCTATAGATCCTATGGGGGGGTCACAGCCCCCACATCTCCTATAGGGGACACAGGGGCCCTATAGGCTCCATAGGGGTGTCCGGGGGTCCCTATAGATCCTATAGGACCCATAGGGTCCATATGGGGGGGTCACAGCCCCCACATCTCCTATAGGGGACACAGGGACCCTATAGGCTCCATAGGGGTGTCCGGGGTCCCTATAGATCTTATAGGACCTATAGGGTCCATATGGGGGGTCACAGCCCCCACATCTCCTATAGGGGACACAGGGACCCTATAGGCTCCATAGGGGTGTCCGGGGTCCCCTATAGATCCTATAGGACCCCATAGGGTCCATATGGGGGGGTCACAGCCCCCACATCTCCTATAGGGGACGCAGGGACCCTATAGGCTCCATAGGGGTGTCCGGGGTCCCTATAGATCCTATAGGACCCCATAGGGTCCATATGGGGGGGTCACAGCCCCCACATCTCCTATAGGGGACGCAGGGACCCTATAGGCTCCATAGGGGTGTCCAGGGTCCCTATGGATCCTATAGGGCCCATATGGGGGGGTCACAGCCCCCACATCTCCTATAGGGGACACAGGGGCCCTATAGGCTCCATAGGGGTGTCCAGGTCCCTATAGATCCTATAGGACCCATAGGGTCCATATGGGGGGGGGTCACAGCCCCCACATCTCTTATAGGGGACACAGGGACCCTATAAGCTCCATAGGGGTGTCCGAGGTCCCTATAGATCCTATAGAACCCATAGGGTCCATATGGGGGGGTCACAGCTCCCACATCTCTTATAGGGGACACAGGGACCCTATGGGCTCCATAGGGGTGTCCGGGGTCCCTATAGATCCTATAGGGGGGTCACAGGGTCCCTATAGATCCTATGGGGGGGTCACAGCCCCCACATCTCCTATAGGGGACACAGGGGCCCTATAGGCTCCATAGGGGTGTCCGGGGTCCCTATAGATCCTATAGGACCCATAGGGTCCATATGGGGGGGTCACAGCCCCCACATCTCCTATAGGGGACACAGGGACCCTATAGGCTCCATAGGGGTGTCCGGGGTCCCTATAGATCTTATAGGACCTATAGGGTCCATATGGGGGGGGTCACAGCCCCCACATCTCTTATAGGGGACACAGGGACCCTATAAGCTCCATAGGGGTGTCCGAGGTCCCTATAGATCCTATAGAACCCATAGGGTCCATATGGGGGGGTCACAGCTCCCACATCTCTTATAGGGGACACAGGGACCCTATGGGCTCCATAGGGGTGTCCGGGGTCCCTATAGATCCTATAGGGGGGTCACAGGGTCCCTATAGATCCTATGGGGGGGTCACAGCCCCCACATCTCCTATAGGGGACACAGGGGCCCTATAGGCTCCATAGGGGTGTCCGGGGTCCCTATAGATCCTATAGGACCCATAGGGTCCATATGGGGGGGTCACAGCCCCCACATCTCCTATAGGGGACACAGGGACCCTATAGGCTCCATAGGGGTGTCCGGGGTCCCTATAGATCTTATAGGACCTATAGGGTCCATATGGGGGGTCACAGCCCCCACATCTCCTATAGGGGACACAGGGACCCTATAGGCTCCATAGGGGTGTCCGGGGTCCCTATAGATCCTATAGGACCCCATAGGGTCCATATGGGGGGGTCACAGCCCCCACATCTCCTATAGGGGACGCAGGGACCCTATAGGCTCCATAGGGGTGTCCAGGGTCCCTATGGATCCTATAGGGCCCATATGGGGGGGTCACAGCCCCCACATCTCCTATAGGGGACACAGGGGCCCTATAGGCTCCATAGGGGTGTCCAGGTCCCTATAGATCCTATAGGACCCATAGGGTCCATATGGGGGGGGGTCACAGCCCCCACATCTCTTATAGGGGACACAGGGACCCTATAGGCTCCATAGGGGTGTCCAGGGTCCCTATGGATCCTATAGGACCCATAGGGTCCATATGGGGGGGGGTCACAGCCCCCACATCTCCTATAGGGGACACAGGGACCCTATAGGCTCCATAGGGGTGTTCAGGGCTCCTATAGATCCTATAGGGTCCATATGGGGTGGTCACAGCCCCCACATCTCCTATAGGGGACACAGGGGCCCTATAGGCTCCATAGGGGTGTCCGGAGTCCCTTATAGATCCTGTAGGACCCATAGGGTCCATACGGGGGGGGGGTCACAGCCCCCACATCTCCTATAGGGGACACAGGGACCCTATAGGCTCCATAGGGGTGTCCACGGTCCCTATGGATCCTATAGGACCCATAGTGTCCATATGGGGGGGTCACAGCCCCCACAGCTCCTATAGGGGACACAGGGGCCCTATAGACTCCATAGGGGTGTCTGGGGTCCCTATAGATCCTATAGGACCTATAGGGTCCATATGGGGGGGGCACAGCCCCCACATCTCCTATAGGGGACACAGGGACCCTATAGGCTCCATAGGGGTGTCCAGGTCCCTATAGATCCTATAGGACCCATAGGGTCCATATGGGGGGGTCACAGTCCCCACATCTACTATAGGGGACACAGGGGCCCTATAGGCTCCATAGGGGTGTCCAGGGTCCCTATGGATCCTATAGGACCTATAGGGTCCATATGGGGGGGGTCACAGTCCCCACATCTACTATAGGGGACACAGGGGCCCTATAGGCTCCATAGGGGTGTCCAGGTCCCTATAGATCCTATAGGACCCATAGGGTCCATATGGGGGGGTCACAGCCCCCACATCTCCTATAGGGGACACAGGGGCCCTATAGGCTCCATAGGGGTGTTCAGGGTCCCTATAGATCCTATAGGGCCCATAGGGTCCATATGGGGGGGGTCACAGCCCCCACATCTCCTATAGGGGACACAGGGGCCCTATAGGCTCCATAGGGGTGTTTGGGGTCCCTATAGATCCTATAGGCCCCATAGGGTCCATATGGGGGGGTCACAGCCCCCACATCTCCTATAGGGGACACAGGGGCCCTATAGGCTCCATAGGGGTGTCCGGAGTCCCTTATAGATCCTATAGGACCCATAGGGTCCATATGGGGGGGTCACAGCCCCCACATCTCCTATAGGGGACGCAGGGACCCTATAGGCTCCATAGGGGTGTCCAGGTCCCTATGGATCCTATAGGGCCCCTATAGGACTCACCTGTGGGGGGGGGAGGGTCCCCCAGACGCAGCCGCTCCAGGGGGGGCGGGGCCAGGGTGAAGTGGGCGGAGCCTAAAGGGGGAGGGGCCACGAGGGGGTCACGGGGGACCCCCAAATTGCCCCTCCCCCCATAATTAAATTAACCCCCCATTAATGAAGGCCCCACATTAATTAAACCCCCATGTTAATTAACCTCCTCTGCTAATTAGCCCCCTGTTAATTAACCCCCATTGATCAACCCCTTGTTAATTACTCCTTCCTGTGTTAATTAACCCATTAACCCCATTAGTTAATCCATTACTTAAATTTCCTATTAATTAACTCCCATTAATCAAGCCCCATTAATTAACCCATTAATTAACCCTCATTAATTAACTTACTTAATTCTCTATTAATTAATCCATTAATTAACCCCCATTAACCCATTAATTAATCTCCTATTAATCTACTATTTAACCTCCCCATTAATTAATCATGCCTTATTAATTAACCTGTTAACTAACCCCCATATGGATTAGCCTCCCATTAATTAAGTCCTCCATTAATTATCCTCCCCATATTAAATAACTCATTAATTAACCCCATTAATTAGCTCCCCGTTATTTAACTCCCATGTTACTTAACCACCCATTAATTAACCTCCATGTTAATTAACCCTTGTTAATTATCCCCCATTAACGAAGCCCATGTATAAACCCCTGTGTTAATTAACCCCCCTTAATTAATCCCCCCATTAAGCCCCATTAAGCCCCCATTAAATAACTCTCCATATTAACCAACCCGCACTAATTAAACCCTGTTAATTAATGCCCTGTATTAACTCCCTATTAATTAAGTCCCATGTTAATCAACCTCTCATGTTAATTAACCCCCATTAATTAACCCCCATGTTAATTAACTCCCCATGCTCATTAACCCCCCATTCATTATCCTCCATGTCAATTAACCCCCATGTTCATTAACCCCCCATTAATTAACCCCCATGTTAATTAACTCCCCGTGTTAATTAATCCCCCGTGTTAATTAATCCCCCGTGTTAATAAACCCCCCAATTATTGAATCAACCCCCCATTAATTAATTAACGCCCATTAATTAATTAACCCCCATTAATTAATTAATCCCCCCCCTCACCGGAGCTGCCGTCTCTGTCAACCAATAGGGGCTCCCAGCTGGACCCGCCGGCTGGGGGGGGCAATGACGTCATCAGCGCGATGACGTCATCAGGGCGGTGACGTCATCGGGGGGGGGGGGGGGACGGCCGGGGTGTGACGTCATTGCGGGGGGCGGGGGGGAGGGGGATGATGTCATCACTGGGGGGTGATGTCACCACCAGTGACGTCACTAGGGTGGGTGATGTCACCGCTGGGGTGTGACGTCATCGGGGCCGGTGACATCAGCACCGGGGGGGTGTGACATCACCGGGGGGGGGGGGGGGCTGTGACGTCACCGGGGAGGGTGTGACGTCATCACCAGGGATCATGACGTCATCATCGGGCCATAACACCGTCATGGGAGGCGTGACGTCACCAAAGGGTGTGACGTCACCGGGGGGGGGGGCTGTGACATCATCAGCGAGGGGTGTGATGTCATCGCCCCCGGAGTGATGTCACCACAGAGTGACGTCACCGTGGAGGCTGTGATGTCACCAGGGCGGGTGACGTCACTGGCGGGGGGGGGGGGTCACCCGGGGGAGCGGGGGGGTTGTGTGATGTCACCGGGGGGGGGAGGGAGCTGTGACGTCACCAAGGGGGGGGTGACATCATTGGGGGGTGGCAGAGGGTGTGTGACGTCACAGCAGGGGGCGGGGCTCATGGGGAGGTGTGATGTCACTGGGGGGGTGACGTCACTGTGGGGGGGGTGACGGGGGGTGACGTCACGGCAGGGGGCGGGGCTCATCGGGGGTGACGTCACCGGGGGGAGGGGAGGGTTGACGTCACGGCAGGGGGCGGGGCTCATCGGGGCGGGGCCGCCGGGCGCGCGGCCCGTGACGTCACCCGGGGGGGGAGGGGAGGGGGTGACGTCACGGCAGGGGGCGGGGCTCACCCGAGGGGGGGCGGGCGCCCAGCGTCGTCATGGCGACGGGGGCGGGGCCGTAGCCGGGGGGCAGCCCCGCCCGGGCGGCCTTTCCCGCCACGTAGACTGGGGGGGGGGGAGGGGGGTCACGTGATGGGGGGGCCCCGGCGTCCGGGACTCCCCCCCCCCCCCCAAAAGGGGCCCAGGCGTCCGGGACCCCCAAGTGCCCCCCCCAAGGGGCCCAGGCGTCCGGGGATCTATGGGGCTCCATAGGGGGTATCGGGACAAGGGGCCCAGGCGTCCGGGGGGTCTATGGGGCTCCATAGGGGGTATCGGGACAAGGGGCCCAGGCGTCCGGGGGGCTATGGGGCTCCATAGGGGGTATCGGGACAAGGGGCCCCGGCGTCCGGGGAGTCTATGGGGCTCCATAGGGGGTATCGGGACAAGGGGCCCAGGCGTCCGGGGGGCTATGGGGCTCCATAGGGGGTATCGGGACAAGGGGCCCAGGCGTCCGGGGGGCTATGGGGCTCCATAGGGGGTATCGGGACAAGGGGCCCAGGCGTCCGGGGGTCTATGGGGCTCCATAGGGGGTATCGGGACAAGGGGCCCAGGCGTCCGGGGGTCTATGGGGCTCTATAGGGGGTGTCACCCCGAGGGGCCCAGGCGTCCGGGGGGTCTATGGGGCTCCATAGGGGGTATCGGGACAAGGGGCCCAGGCGTCCGGGGGGTCTATGGGGCTCTATAGGGGGTATCAGGACAAGGGGCCCAGGCGTCCGGGGGGTCTATGGGGCTCCATAGGGGGTATCGGGACAAGGGGCCCAGGCGTCCGGGGGGTCTATGGGGTTCCATAGGGGGTATCGGGACAAGGGGCCCAGGCGTCCGGGGGGCTATGGGGCTCTATAGGGGGGTATCGGGACAAGGGGCCCAGGCGTCCGGGGGTCTATGGGGCTCCATAGGGGGTATCGGGACAAGGGGCCCAGGCGTCCGGGGGTCTATGGGGCTCTATAGGGGGTATCACCAAAGGGGCCCAGGCGTCCGGGGGGCTATGGGGCTCCATAGGGGGTATCGGGACAAGGGGCCCAGGCGTCCGGGGCACTCACGGTCCTCGGGGCAGCAGCAGCGCCGGGGGCAGCAGGGGCAGCGCAGGAGGCAGCAGCAGCGCTGGGGGCAGCACTGGCACCAGCAGAGCCCCACGGCCGCCCCCAGGGCCAGCGCCCCCAGGGCCACCAGGGCCACCAGGAGCCAGTCTGGGGGGCGGGGGGACGTGAGGGGCCCGGGCGTCCGGGCAGCGCCCCATAGAAACCCCACATGGGGCCCGGGCATCCGGGTACCACCCCATAGGACCCCCCCATTAACCCATATGGGGCCCTGGTGTTTGGGCAGCGCCCCATAGAAACCCCCCCATTAACCCATATGGGGCCCAGGCATCCGGGTACCCCCCCATAGAAACCCCACATGGGGCCCGGGCGTCCGGGTACCTCCCCATAGAACCCCCCCATTAACCCATATGGGGCCCAGGCGTCCGGGCAGCGCCCCATAGAACTGCCCCACATGGGGCCCGGGCGTCCGGGCGGTGCACCATAGAAACCCCCCATTAACCCACATGGGGCCCAGGCGTCCGGGTACCACCCCATAGGACCCCCCCATTAACCCATATGGGGCCCAGGCGTCCGGGTACCCCCCCATAGAAACCCCCTCCATGGGGCCCAGGCGTCCAGGCAGTGCCCCATAGAAACCCCCACATGGGGCCCAGGCGTCCGGGTACCTCCCCATAGGACCCCCCCATTAACCCATATGGGGCCCGGGCGTCCGGGTACCCCCCCATAGAAACCCCCCATGGGGCCCTGGTGTTCGGGCAGGGCCCCATAGAAACCCCCCATTAACCCATATGGGGCCCAGGCATCCGGGTACCCCCCCATAGAAACCCCCCCCATGGGGCCCAGGCGTCCGGGCAGTGCCCCATAGAAACCCCCCATGGGGCCCAGGCGTCCGGGCAGGGCCCCATAGAAACCCCCCCATTAACCCACATGGGGCCCAGGCGTCCGGGTACCCCCCCATAGGACCCCCCCATTAACCCATATGGGGCCCGGGCGTCCGGGCAGCGCCCCATAGAAACCCCCCATGGGGCCCAGGCGTCCGGGCAGGGCCCCATAGAAACCCCCCATGGGGCCCAGGCGTCCGGGCAGCGCCCCATAGAAACCCCACATGGGGCCCAGGCGTCCGGGCAGCGCCCCATAGAAACCCCCCATTAACCCATATGGGGCCCAGGCGTCCGGGCAGGGCCCCATAGAAACCCCCCATTAACCCATATGGGGCCCAGGCGTCCGGGCAGGGCCCCATAGAAACCCCCTCCCCATTAACCCATATGGGGCCCAGGCATCCGGGTACCCCCCTATAAAAACCCACCATGGGGCCCAGGCGTCCGGGTACCTCCCCATAGAACCCCCCCCATTAACCCACATGGGGCCCAGGCGTCCGGGCGCCTCCAGTGCGTCTCACCCCCCCCACGTCCCCAGTGTCCCCCATGTCCCAATGTCCCCAATGTCCCCAATGTCCCCCATGTCCCCAGTGTCCCCCATGTCCCCAATGTCCCCCCATGTCCCCCCATGTCCCCCCTGTCCCCCCTGTCCCCAATGTCCCCAATGTCCCCAATGTCCCCCCAGTGTCCCCAATGTCCCCCCATGTCCCCAGTGTCCCCCATGTCCCCAATGTCCCCACCGAGCACCACGAGCTCCGCGGCCGCCTCGTTGTTGCCCTCCAGGTCCAGGGCGGAGGTGACGATGCAGACGTAGAAGCCGCTCTCGCCCCAGGCCGTCTGGCCCAGCTGCAGGTCGGCCTCTGCGGGGGACGCGGCTATTAGGGGAATTACGGTAGACCCCTCTCCCCCTTCCCCCCCTTAAAAATATTTATGGGCTCCTACTAGGGGAATTATGGTACTCCCCCCGCCTAAACACATACATATGGACTCCTACTAGGGGAATTGCGGTACCTCCCCGCCGCTTAAAAAGGGCTCCTGCTCGGGGAATTACGGTAGCCCCCCACCCTGCTTAAAAAAATATATATGGGCTCCTACTAGGGGAGTTACGGTACCCCACCCCGCTTAAAAAAAATACTTATGGGCTCCTACTAGGGGAATTATGGTACCCCCCCGCTTAAAAAAAAAAAAAAAACATGGGGGCTCCTACTAGGGGAATTACGGTACCCCCCCCACACACACTTAAAAATATACATATGGGCTCTTACTAGGGAATTACAGTACCTCCCTGCCACTTAAAAAAATACATATGGGCTCCTACTACAGGAATTATAGTACTCCCCCCCAAGAAAATACATATGGGCTCCTACTAGGGGAATTACGGTACTCCCCCCTCCCCTCAAAAATACATATGGCCTTCTACTAGGAGAATTACGGTACCCCCCCCTTTAAAAAATATATATGGGTCCTACTAGGGGAATTACGGTACCTCCCCACTGCTTCAAAAGGGCTCCTATTAGGGGAATTAATGATAGCCCCCACCCTGCTTAAAAAATACATAGGGGCTCCTACTAGGGGAATTATGGTAGCTACCCCGGCCAAAGCCCTCCTCTGTAGAAACAAGATGCTCTTCTATTAGTGTAATTACAGTAGGCAGCACCTCCCCATAGAAAGTGGCTGCACGTCTATTAGGAGCGTTACAGTAGCTGCCTCCCCCCCTTAAAGCTCTCTGCTTTAAAAACTACGTGGGCCTTTATTAGAGGGATTGTGGTAGGGACCCCCTGTAAGAAGCAGCTGCTCTTCTATTAGGAAGATTAAGGTAGACATGCCTCCACCCCCCCCCAACAGGAAACTGCTGCTGCCTTTGCCTATATAAGAGCGCTGCACGTCTCTTATGGGAATTACGGTAGCCGTGTTCTCTCACCTCCGCCTTTCCTATAAAAAGTAGCTGCGCTTCTACTAGGACAATTAATGCAGCCCCCCAAAGGCGCAGCTGCGCCTCTATTTGGGGGATTAGGGTAGACACCCCCAAACCCAACCTGCAACCCCCCCCCATACAAAATGCCAGCGCTTCTATTAGGGAGATTGTGGTAACCCCCCCAGCCCGTCTCCTTTTTGGAAGCCACTGCGCCGCTATTAGGGGGATTACAGTAGCCACGCCCCCTCCCATGGCCCCCTTGGGGAAGCAGCTGCGCCTTTCCTAGGGGGATTACGGTAGCCCCGGGTGCTACCGTGTTTCTCCTACTCAGGGGCACTCCCCCCAACACAGTGAGGGCCGTAATGCCCCTAGTAGAAGCCCCACGCAAAAGCCCCTACCGTAATGCAACAAACAGCTGCGCAAGCACAACGCCCCTGAGAGCAGCCTGTACCGTAATGCTGCTAATAGAGGTGCAAGTCTTGTCTACCCTAATGCTGTTAATAGCGGTGTCTCCGTACCGTACCACCACTAATAGCCGCACAAGTGCTGCCCTGCTGTAACACCCTTAATAAAGGAGTAAATGACTTCTACCATAACGCTACTAATAGCAGCCCAAGTGCATCGTAATGCTGCTAATAGCGGTACCTACCATAATGCCTCTCATAAAGGTGCATGAAGTTCCCCTACCGTAATGCTGCTAATAAAGGCGCAACAGGTCCCCACCGCAATGCCACCAAGAGCAGCCCAATGCCACTAATAACAGCCCTTTACCGTAACGCTGCTAATAAAGGAGCAACTATGTTCTTACCGCAATGCTGCTAATAGTGGCTCAAAAGCTCCCCTACCATAATACCCCTAATAAAAGGGCACAGGCTGCTCCTGTAATGTTGCTAATAATGCAGCTAATAACAGCGCAAACAGCCCCCTACCATAATGTCACTAATAGCAGCCCCTTACTGTAACACTGCAAATAAAGCACCGAAAACGCTCTTACCGTAACACTGCTAATATTGGTGCAACAGCCCCTGTACCATAATACCACTAATAGAAGAGCACAAGCATCGCCCCGTAATGCTACTAGTGGTGGCCTCTACCGTAACACCACTAATAATGGTACAAATGGTTCCCTACCGCAATGCTGCTAATAAAGGGGCAGAACTGCTGTTACCGCAGTGCTGCTAATAGCAGTGCAAGCGCCGCCCCACCGTAAGCCTGCTAATAGAGGAGCACAATGCTCCTCCCGTAATTGTGTTAATAGGGGTCCCTGATGCAGTGCCACTAAGAGGGGCCCCTACCGTAATGCTGCTAACAAAGGGGCCCCTGGCCCCTACCGCAATGCTACTAATAGGGGCCCCTACTGCAATGCTGCTAATAAAAGTGCACCTGGCCCCTACCGTAATGTCGCTATTAGGGGCCCCTACTGTAATGCTGCTAAGAAAGGGGCATCTAGCCCCTACCGTAATGCTGCTAATAGGGGCCCCCACTGCAATGCTGCTAATAGGGACCCCTACCGTAATACTGCTAAGAAAAGGGCACCTGGCCCCTACCATAATGCTGCTAATAGTGGCCCACACTGCAATGCCACTAATAGTGGCCCCTATCATAATACTGCTAAGAAAGGCGCATCTGGCCTCTACCGTAATGCTACTAATAGGGGCCCCTATCATAATACTGATAAGAAGGGTGCACCTGGCTCCTACCATAATGCTGCTAATAGGGGCCCCCACTGCAATGCTGCTAATAGGGGCCCCCACCATAATACTGCTAAGAAAGGAGCACCTGGCTCCTACCATAGTGCTGCTAAGAGTGGCCCACACTGCAATGCTGCTAATAGCAGCCCCTACCGTAATGATGCTAACAAAGGGGCACATGGCCCCTATCGCAATGCTGCTAATGGGGCCTCTTCCGTAATGCTGCTAAGAAAGGGCACCTGGCCTCTACCGTAATGTTACTAATAGGGGCCCCTACCGTAATACTGCTATTAGGGACTCCTACCGTAATACTGCTAAAAAAGGGGCACCTAACTCCTACCGTAATGTTACTAATAGGGACCCCTACCGTAATACTGCTATTAGGGACCCCTACCGTAATACTGCTAAAAAAGGGGCACCTGGCTCCTACCATAATGCTACTAATAGGGGCCCCTACCGTAATACTGCTAAGAGAGGTGCACTGGCCCCTACCGTAATGATGCTAATAGGGGCCCCTACCGCAATGATGCTAATAGGGGCCCCTACCGCAATGATGCTAAGAGAGGTGCACATGGCCCCTACCGTAATGATGCTATTAGGGGCCCCTACCGTAATACCGCTAAAAAAGGGGCACCCGCCCCCTCCCACAGCCCCCAGCCAAAAAGCCCCCGCGGAAACAGCCCCGGGCGCTACCGTTGACGATGGTGACGGGGCGGCCCTGGTAGAAGGGCCCCAGGGTGACGGCGCCGCCCTGCTTGGTGGCCACGATGCGCACGGTGCGGTCGGCGTCGGGGCAGGCGGCGGCGGCGTCGCCCGCGCAGAACGACTTGTACTTCCAGGTGACGATCGGCGGCGGCTGCGTCACCGTCGTCTCGTAGCGGCACCGCAGCGTCACCGGCTGGAACAGCAGCACCACGGCGTAGGGGTCGGGGACCGTCACCTCCATGGCGCCCGCCATGGGGCCTGCGGGGGGAGAAGGAGGGAGAAAGTGAGGGGGGAAAGGGGGGAAAGGAGGCACAAAATGGGGGGAAAGGGGGAAAAGGAGGCACAAAATAAGGGGGAAAAGGAGGCCCAAAATGGGGGGAAAGGGGGAAAAGGAGGCACAAAATGGGGGGAAAGGGGGAAAAGGAGGGACAAAATGGGGGGAAAAGGAGGGACAAAATGGGGGGAAAAGGAGGGACAAAATAAGGGGGAAAGGGGGAAAAGGAGGCACAAAATACGGGGGAAAAGGAGGGCCAAAATGGGGGGAAAAGGGGAAAAGGAGGCACAAAATGGGAGGGGAAAAGGGGCCAAGGAGGCCCAAAATGGGGGGGGAAAAGGGGCCAAGGAGGCCCAAAATGGGGGGGGAAAAGGGGCCAAGGAGGCCCAAAATGGGGGGGGAAAAGGGGCCAAGGAGGCCCAAAATGGGGGGAAATGGGGGCCAAAATGGGGGGAAATGGGGAAAAGGAGGCACAAAATGGGGGGAAATGGGGAAAAGGAGGCAGCAAACGGGGGGAAATGGGGAAAAGGAGGCACAAAATGGGGGGGGGAAGGGAAAAGGAGGCACAAAATGGGGGGAAAGGGGGAAAAGGAGGCACAAAATGGGGGGAAAGGGGGAAAAGGAGGCACAAAATAGGGGGGGAAATGGGGAAAAGGAGGCACAAAATGGGGGGGAATGGGGAAAAGGAGGCACAAAATGGGGGGAAAGGGGGAAAAGGAGGCACAAAATGGGGGGGAAAAGGAGGCACAAAATGGGGGGGAAAAGGAGGCACAAAATGGGGGGGAAAAGGAGGCACAAAATGGGGGGGAAAAGGAGGCACAAAATAAGGGGGAAAGGGGGAAAAGGAGGCACAAAATAAGGGGGAAAGGGGGAAAAGGAGGCACAAAATACGGGGGAAAAGGAGGGCCAAAATGGGGGGAAAAGGGGAAAAGGAGGCACAAAATGGGAGGGGAAAAGGGGCCAAGGAGGCCCAAAATGGGGGGGGAAAAGGGGCCAAGGAGGCCCAAAATGGGGGGAAATGGGGGCCAAAATGGGGGGAAATGGGGAAAAGGAGGCACAAAATGGGGGGAAATGGGGAAAAGGAGGCACAAAATGGGGGGAAAGGGGGAAAAGGAGGGCCAAAATGGGGGGAAATGGGGAAAAGGAGGGCCAAAATGGGGGGGAAAGGGGGAAAAGGAGGCAGCAAACGGGGGGAAATGGGGAAAAGGAGGCACAAAATAAGGGGGAAATGGGGAAAAGGAGGCACAAAATGGGGGGAAAATGGGCCAAGGAGGCACAAAATGGGAGGGGGAAAGGGAAAAGGAGGGCCAAAATGGGGGGAAAATGGGGAAAAGGAGGCACAAAATGGGGGAAATGGGGAAAAGGAGGCACAAAATAAGGGGGAAATGGGGAAAAGGAGGCACAAAATGGGGGGGAAAATGGGCCAAGGAGGCACAAAATGGGAGGGGGAAAGGGAAAAGGAGGGCCAAAATGGGGGGAAAATGGGGAAAAGGAGGCACAAAATGGGGGGAAATGGGGAAAAGGAGGCACAAAATGGGGGGAAATGGGGAAAAGGAGGTACAAAATGGGGGGAAATGGGGAAAAGGAGGGCCAAAATGGGGGGGAAAGGGAAAAGGAGGCCCAAAATGGGGGGGGGGAAAGGGGCCAAGGAGGCCCAAAATGGGGGGAAAAGGAGGGCCAAAATAAGGGGGAAAAGGAGGCCCCAAAATAAGGGGGAAAAGGAGGCCGCAAAATATGGGGGAAAAGGGGCCAAGGAGGCCCCAAATGGGAGGGGAAAGGAGGGCCAAAAGCAGGGAAAAGGGGGAAAAGGAGGGCCAAAACGGGGGGAAAAGAGGGAAAAGGAGGCCCAAAATAAGGGGGAAAAGGAGGCACCAAAATAAGGGGGAAAAGGAGGCACCAAAATAAGGGGGAAAAGGAGGCACCAAAATAAGGGGGAAAAGGGGCCAAGGAGGCCCAAAATGGGGGGAAAAGGAGGGCCAAAAGCAGGGAAAAGGGGGAAAAGGAGGGCCAAAACGGGGAGAAAAGGGGGAAAAGGAGGCACCAAAATAAGGGGGAAAAGGAGGCCCAAAATAAGGGGGAAAAGGGGCCAAGGAGGCCCAAAATGGGGGGAAAAGGAGGGCCAAAATAAGGGGGAAAAGGAGGCCCCAAAATAAGGGGGAAAAGGAGGCCCAAAATGGGAGGGGAAAAGGGGCCAAGGAGGCCCAAAATGGGAGGGGAAAAGGAGACCCAAAAGCAGGGAAAAGGGGGAAAAGGAGGCCCAAAATAAGGGGGAAAAGGAGGCCCCAAACGGGGGGGGAAGGGGCAAAAATGGGCAAAAAACAAGGGGAAAAGGGGGGGAAAAAAGGGCACAAAACAAGGGGAAAAGG
>NW_028290091.1:0-49109 GCF_059628265.1 Tinamus guttatus
CTCAGTTACCCCAATTACCTCCCAGTTACCCCAGTTGTATCCCAGTTACCCCTAAGTTCCCCCAATTATTTCCCAGTTACTCCCAGATACCCCTTGTCACCCCTAATTAACTCCCAGTTACCCCCAATTACCTCCCACTTACTCCTAAGTACCCCAAATTACTCCCCAGTTACTGCCAGTTACCACTAATTAACTCCCAGTTACTCCAAGTTACCCCCAATTACTTCCCAATTACTCTCAGTTACCCCAATTACCTCCCAGTTACCCCAGTTGTATCCCAGTTACCCCTAAGTTCCCCCAATTATTTTCCAGTTTCTCCGTTACCCCAATTACCTCCCAGTTACCCCCAATTACGTCCCAGTTACCCCCAATTACCTCCCACTTACTCCTAAGTACCACCAATTACTCCCCAGTTACCCCTAATTAACTCCCAGTTACTCCAAGTTACCCCCAATTACTTCCCAATTACTCTCAGTTACCCCAATTACCTCCCAGTTACCCCAATCGTATCCCAGTTACTCCTAAGTTCCCCCAGTTACTTCCCAGTTACCTCTAATTAATCCCCACTTACTCCCAGTTACTCCAATCAACTTCCAGTTACCCCCAACCAGCTCCCACTTACTCCTAAGTTCCCCCAATTACTTTACAGCTACTTGCAGTTACTCTGCGTTACTGCTAATTAATTGTCAGCTATTGCTAATTGCTCCTGGTTACCCCAAATTATCTCCCAGTCACTCTCAGTTACCACCAATTACTTCTTTGTTACTTCTAATTACGTCTTAGTTGCTCTTAAGTACCCCCAATTGGGGGTGCTTTTAAGTACTCCCAATACTCCCAATTATCTCCAGTTACTCCCATCTATCCTTAATTAACTCCCAGTCATTCTCAATTACCCCATTACCTCCCAATTACTCCAAATTACCCCCAATTGCCCCCAGTTACTCCCAGTTACCCCCAATTCACTCCCCATTACTCCCAGTTATCCCCAGTTACCTCCCAGTTACTGCTAATTACATCCCAGTTATTTCTAGGTACCCCAATCACTTCCCAGTCATTTTCAAGTACCCGAAATTAACTACCAATTACTCTCAGTTACCTCTAATTACCCCCCAGTTACCTGCAATTGCATCTCTGTTACTTCTAAGTACCCCCAATTACTTCCCAGTTACCCCAATTACCTCCTAGTTACTCCAAAGTACCCCCAATTGCCCCTAGTTACTCCCAGTTACCTCCAATTAACTCCCAGTTACTTCTAAGTACCCCTAATTACTACCCAGTTAGTGCTGGTTACCCCCAATTACCTCCCAGTTACTCCCAATTACCCCCAATTGGCCCCCATTTACTTCTACTTACCCCCAATTGCTCCTAGTTACCCCCAATTAACTTTCAGTTACCCCCAATTAACTCTCAGTTACTCCCAGTTACCCCCAATTAACTCCTCGTTACTCTCAGTTGCCCTAATTACCTTCTAGTTAATCCAAATTACCCCCCATTGGTGCCTTATTTTCCCCTCCTTACTCCCAGTTACTCCCAGTTACCCCTAATTATCTTCCAGTTTCTCTTAATTACCCCCAGTTACCCCCAATTATCTCCCAGTTACTCCAAATTGCCCCCAATTGCCCCCCAGTTACTCCCAATTACCCCAATTATCTCCCAGTTACTCCAAATTGCCCCCAATTGCCCCCAGTTACTCCCAGTTACCCCAATTATCTCCCAGTTACTCCAAATTACCCCCAATTGCCCCCAGTTACTCCCAATTACCCCAATTATCTCCCAGTTACTCCAAATTGCCCCCAATTGCCCCCAGTTACTCTCAGTTACCCCCAGTCGCCCCCTGTCCCTCCAGGTCACCTCAACCGTGCACAGGGACACGCGTGTGCAAGGGGGGTCACACATGTGCAAAGGGGTCATGTGTGTGCAAGGGGACACGTGTGTGCAAAGGGGTCACGGTTGTGCAAAGGGGTCACGTGTGTGCAAGGGGGACACACGTGTGCATGGGGTCACGCGTGTGCAAGGGGACACACGTGTGCAGGGGGTCATACGTGTGCAAGGGGACACATGTGTGCACAGGGACACACGTGTGCATGGGATCATGCGTGTGCAAGAGGTTCACGCGTGTGCACGGGGACACCGGTGTGCAAGGGGTCGCATGTGTACACGGGATCATGCATGTGCAAGGGGTACATGCGTGTGCAAGGGGACACGCGTGTGCACAGGGGTCACACATGTGCACGGGGTCACGCGTGTGCAAGGGGTCACGCATGTGCAAGGGGGACACACGTGTGCAAGGGGGGTCATACGTGTGCAACGTGGTCATGCGTGTGCAAGGGTACACACGTGTGCAAGGGGACACGTGTGTGCAAGGGGACACGTGTGTGCAAAGGGGACACGTGTGTGCAAGGGGACACGTGTGTGCAAGGGGGTCACGTGTGTGCAAGGTGATCACGCGTGTGCAAGGGGACACACGTGTGCAAGGGGATCACGTGTGTGTACGGGGGTCACACATGTGCACGGGGTCACTCATGTGCAAGGGGGACACACGTGTGCATGGGGTCACGCGTGTGCAAGGGGACACACGTGTGCAAGGGGTCACGCATGTGCAAGGGGGACACGTGTGCAAGGGGATCATGCATGTGCAAGGGGGTCACACGTGTGCAAGGGGTCACACGTGTGCAAGGGGTCACGCGTGTGCAAGAGGTTCACACGTGTGCACGGGGACACTGGTGTGCAAGGGGGCACGTGTGTACACGGGATCATGCATGTGCAAGGGGGTCACGTGTGTGCAAGGGGATCATGCATGTGCAAGGGGGTCACACGTGTGCAAGGGGTCACGCGTGTGCAAGGGGTCACGCGTGTGCAAGGGGGACACACGTGTGCAAGGGGGTCATACGCGTGCAAGGGGACACATGTGCACAGGGACGCACGTGTGCAAGGGGACATGCATGTGCAAGGGGGACACGCGTGTGCAAGGGTTCACACGTGTGCAAGAGGTTCACGCGTGTGCACGGGGACACCGGTGTGCAAGGGGGCACGTGTGTACACGGGATCATGCGTGTGCAAGGGGGTCACGTGTGTAAGGAGTTAACGCGTGTGTAAGGGGTACGCGCGTGTGCACAGGGAGATGCATGTGCAAGGGGTCATGCATGTGCAAGGGGGACACTCATGTACAAGGGGGACACACGTGTGCACGGGGGTCACGCATGTGCAAGGGGACACACGTGTGCAAGGGGGTCACACATGTGCAAAAGGGTCACGCGTGTGCAAGGGGACACGTGTGTGCAAAGGGGACACGTGTGTGCAAGGGGGTCACGCGTGTGCAAGGGGACACATGTGTGCACAGGGACACACGTGTGGGAGCCAGATAAGAGCGACCCGCACAGGCGTGTGAGTCCCAAACACGCGTGTGAGACCCATAGACGTGTGCATGAAACCACTACACGCGTGTGAAACACACATATAATTTGCAAACACATGTAATTTATATGATACTCATACACATATACAAAATGTGTACATGTATGTGAGATCCGCACACGCGTGTGAGCCGTGTGCACGTATATGAGACCTATAGACCCATGTGTGAGCCCTGCACACGCGTGTGAGACCAGAGCGCACACAAGACAGAGACCCATATATAAAACACGCACACGCGTGTAACGTGTAAATATACATAGAAGTGCACTATGGACATATAACAATTGCACACGCGTGTGCAAGTCGTGTGTGATATCCGTGCATGCGTGTGAGCCTTGCACACGCGTGTGCACACACACACACACACACAGGCGCGCACACACGCATGTGCAAGGGAGCCCCCCCAGCCTGTGCATCGCACACGCGTGTGCGGGGCGGCGGTACCGGAGGGGGGTGGAACCTGGTCCCGTTGGGTCCCAGTCCCATTGGGTCCCGTTGGGTCCCGGTTCTGTTGAGGCCCATTGGGTCCCACTGGGTCCTGGTCCCGTTTGGGTCCTGTTGGGTCCCATTGGGTCCTGGTCCTGTTTGAGTCTCATTGGGTCCCATTGGGTCCCACTTCTGTTTGGGTCTCTTTGGGTCCCATTGGGTCCCGGTTCTGTTGGGTCTCCTTGGGTTCCATTGGGTCCTGGTCCTGTTTGGGTCCTGTTGGGTCCCATTGGGTCCTGGTCCTGTTGGGTCCCATTGGGTCCCCTTGGGTCCCACTGGGTCCTGGTCCCATTTGAGTCCCGTTGGGTCCCATTGGGTCCTGGTCCTGTTTGGGTCCCGTTGGGTCCTGGTCCCATTGGGTCCCACTTCTGCTTGGGTCTCTTTGTGTCCCATTGGATCTTGGTCCCGTTTGGATCCCATTGGGTCCTGGTCCTGTTTGGGTCCTGGTTCTGCTGGGTCCCATTGGGTCCTGGTCCCGTTTGGGTCTCGTTGGGTCAAGGTTCTGTTTGGTCCCATTGGGTCCCATTGGGTCCTGGTCCCATTTGGGTCCCATTGGGTCCCGCTTCTGTTTGGTCCCATTGGGTCCCGGTTCTGTTGGATCCCATTGGGTCCCATTGGGTTGGGTGCCGGTTCTGTTGGGTCCCATTGGGTCCTGGTCCCGTTGGGGTCTCATTGGGTCCCGGTTCTGTTGGGTCCCATTGGGTCCCATTGGGTTCTGGTCCCATTTGGGTCCCATTGGGTCCCGGTTCTGTTGGGTCCCATTGGGTTCCGGTTCTGTTGGATCCCGTTGGGTCCCATTGAGTTGGGTGCCGGTTCTGTTGGGTCCCATTGGGTCCTGGTCCTGTTTGGGTCCCGTTGGGTCCCTCTTCCATTTGGGTCCCCTTGGGTCCCACTGGGTCCTGGTCCTGTTTGGGTCCTGTTGGGTCCCATTGGGTCCTGGTCCTGTTTGGGTCCCATTGGGTCCCTCTTCCATTTGGGTCCCCTTGGGTCCCATTGGGTCCTGGTCCTGTTTGGGTCCCGTTGGGTCCCTCTTCCATTTGGGTCCCCTTGGGTCCCACTGGGTCCTGGTCCTGTTTGGGTCCTGTTGGGTCCCATTGGGTCCTGGTCCTGTTTGGGTCCCATTGGGTCCCTCTTCCATTTGGGTCCCCTTGGGTCCCATTGGGTCCTGGTCCTGTTTGGGTCCCGTTGGGTCCCTCTTCCATTTGGGTCCCCTTGGGTCCCACTGGGTCCTGGTCCCCTTTGAGTCCCGTTGGGTCCCATTGGGCCCTGGTCCTGTTTGGGTCCTGTTGGGTCCTGGTCCCATTGGGTCCCATTGGGTCCCGGTTCTGTTGGGTCTCATTGGGTCCCACTGGGTCCTGGTCCTGTTTGGGTCCTGTTGGGTCCCGGTTCTGTTGGGTCTCGTTTGGGTCCTATTGGGTCCCACTGGGTCCTGGTCCTGTTTGAGTCTCATTGGGTCCCATTGGGTCCTGGTCCCATTGAGTCCCACTTCTGTTTGGGTCTCTTTGGGTCCCATTGGGTCCCGGTTCTGTTGGGTCTCATTGGGTCCCATTGGGTCCTGGTCCCGTTTGGGTCCTGTTGGGTCCCGGTTCTGTTGGGTCTCGTTTGGGTCCTATTGGGTCCCACTGGGCCCTGGTCCTGTTTGAGTCTCATTGGGTCCCATTGGGTCCTGGTCCCATTGAGTCCCACTTCTGTTTGGGTCTCTTTGGGTCCCATTGGGTCCCGGTTCTGTTGGGTCTCCTTGGGTCCCATTGGGTCCTGGTCCTGTTTGGGTCCCATTGGGTCCTGGTCCCATTGGGTCCCCTTGGGTTCCACTGGGTCCTGGTCCCGTTTGCGTCCCATTGGGTCCCACTGGGCCCTGGTCCTGTTTGGGTCCCGTTGGGTCCTGGTCCCATTGGGTCCCATTGGGTCCCACTTCTGCTTGGGTCTCTTTGGGTCCCATTGGATCCTGGTCGTGTTTCGGTCCCATTGGGTCCCAGTTCTGTTGGGTCTCCTTGGGTCCCATTGGGTCCTGGTCCCGTTTGGATCCCATGGGGTCCTGGTCCTGTTTGGGTTCTGTTGGGTCCCGGTTCTGTTGGGTCCCGTTGGATCCCATTGGGTCCTGGTCCTGTTTGGGTCCTGTTGGGTCCTGGTTCTGTTGGGTCCCATTGGGTCCTGGTCCTGTTTGGATCCCATTGGGTCCTGGTCCTGTTTGGGTCCCATTCGGTCCTGGTCCTGTTTGGGTTCCTCTTCCGTTAAAGTCCCATTCGGGTCCTGCCCGGTTCCATTGGGTCCTGTTGTGTCCTGGCCTGGTTTGGTCCCCTCTGGCCCGATTCAGTCCCGTTCAGCCCTGCTGTGTCCTGGCCCCATTCGGTCCCGTTCGGGTCCTGGACCCAGTCCCATTCGGCCCCATTCAGTCCCGTTTGGTCCCACTCAGGTCCCAGTCCCGTTCAGTCCCATTTGGTCCCGTTCGGCCCCATTCGGTCCCGTTCAGTCCTGTTCCATCCCATTCAGTCCCATTTGGTCCCAGCCCCGTTTGGGTCCCGGTCCCGTTCGGCCCCATTCGGTCCCGTTCAGTCCTGTTCCATCCCATTCAGTCCCATTTGGTCCCAGCCCCGTTTGGGTCCCGGTCCCGTTCGGCCCCATTCAGTCCCGTTCAGCCCCATTCAGTCCCGTTTGGCCCCGTTCAGTCCCATTCGGTCCCATTAGGTCCCGTTGTGTCCCGGCCCCGTTCGGTCCCGTTCACTCCCGTCCGGTCCCGTTCGGCCCCATTTAGTCCCATTCGGTCCCGTTCGATCCCGTTCGCTCCCGTCCGGTCCCATTTAGTCCCATTCAGCCCCGTTCGGCCCCGTTGTGTCCCGGCCCCGTCCGGTCCCGTTCGGCCTCATTTAGTCCCATTCGGTCCCGTTCGCTCCTGTCCGGTCCCGTTCGGCCCCGTTTAGTCCCGTTCGCTCCCGTCCGGTCCCATTCGGCCCCATTTAGTCCCATTCGGCCCCGTTCGGTCCCATTTAGTCCCATTCGGTCCCGTTTAGTCCCGTCCGGTCCCGTTCGGCCTCATTTAGTCCCATTCGGTCCCGTTCGCTCCTGTCCGGTCCCGTTCGGCCCCGTTTAGTCCCGTTCGCTCCCGTCTGGTCCCATTTGGCCCCCTTTAGTCCCATTCGGCCCCGTTCGGTCCCATTTAGTCCCATTCGGTCCCGTTTAGTCCCGTTCGGCCCCATTTAGTCCCATTCGGTCCCGTTCGCTCCCGTCCCGTCCCGTTCGGCCCCGTTTAGTCCCGTTTGCTCCCGTCCGGTCCCATTCGGCCCCATTTAGTCCCATTCGCTCCCGTCCGGTCCCATTTAGTCCCATTCGGCCCCGTTCGGTCCCATTTAGTCCCATTCGGTCCCGTTTAGTCCCGTCCGGTCCCATTCGGCCCCATTTAGTCCCATTCGGTCCCGTTCGGCCCCATTTAGTCCCATTCGGTCCCGTTTAGTCCCGTTTGCTCCCGTCCGGTCCCATTTAGTCCCATTCAGCCCCGTTCGGCCCCGTTGTGTCCCGGCCCCGTTTGCTCCCGTCCGATCCCATTCGGCCCCATTTAGTCCCATTCGGCCCCGTTCGGTCCCATTTAGTCCCATTCGGTGCCGTTTAGTCCCGTCCGGTCCTATTCGGCCCCATTTAGTCCCATTCGGTCCCGTTCGGGTCCCGGTGCCGTTCGGTGCCGTTTAGTCCCGTCCGGTCCCGTTCGGCCCCATTTAGTCCCATTCGGCCCCGTTCGGCCCCATTTAGTCCCGTTCAGCCCCATTCAGTCCCGTTTGGCCCCGTTCAGTCCCATTCGGTCCTGTTAGGTCCCGTTGTGTCCCGGCCCCGTTCGGTCCCATTCAGTCCCATTTGGCCCCATTCGGTCCCGTTCAGCCCCGTTATGTCCCGGTCCCATTCGGCCCCATTCGGTCCCGTTCAGTCCCATTCGGTCCCGGTCCCATTCGGTCCCATTCAACCTCATTCAGCCCCATTCAGTCCCGTTCAGCCCCGTTGTATCCCGGCCCCGTTCGGTCCCGGTTCCGTTCTGCCCCGTTATGTCGCGGTCTCATTCAGCCCCGTTCAGTCCCGTTCGGCCCCATTCGGTCCCATTCAGCCCCATTCAGTCCCGTTGTGTCCCGGTCCCGTTCGGCCCCGTTCGGTCCCGTTATGTCCCGGTCCCATTCAGTTCCGTTCGGCCCCCTTCAGTCCCATTCAGCCCCATTTAGTCCCGTTGTGTCCCGGTCCCGTTCAGTCCCATTCAGTCCCATTTGGTCCCATTCGGTCCCGTTCAGCCCCGTTATGTCCCGGTCCCATTCGGCCCCATTCGGTCCCATTCGGCCCCGTTGTGTCCCGGTCCCGTTAGTTCCCGTCCGGTCCCGTTCGGCCCCATTTAGTCCCATTCGGTCCCGTTCGGTCCCATTTAGTCCCGTTCCGTCCCGTTATGTCGCGGTCTCATTCAGCCCCGTTTAGTCCCGTTCGGCCCTGTTTGGTCCCATTCAGTCCTGTTCGGTCCCGGTTCCGTTCAGACCCATTCCGCCCCATTTAGTCCCATTCTGTCCCGTTATGTCGCGGTCTCATTCAGTCCCGTTCGGCCCCGTTCGGCCCCGTTCGGCCCCATTCAGTCCCGTTCAGCCCCATTCAGCCCCGTTCAGTCGCATTCGGCCCCGTTCGGTCCCGTTCGGCCCCATTCAGTCCCATTCAGTCCCGTTTGGTTGCATTCGGCCCCGTTCGGTCCCGTTCGGCCCTGTTCGGTCCCGTTCGGCCCCATTTGGTCCCATTCAGCCCTGTTCGGTCCCATTCGGCCCCGTTGTGTCTCGGTCCCGTTCGGTCCCATTCGCTCCCGTCCGGTCCCATTTAGTCCCATTCAGTCCTGTTCGGTCCCGGTTCCGTTCAGACCCATTCCGCCCCATTTAGTCCCATTCTGTCCCGTTATGTTGCGGTCTCATTCAGTCCCGTTCGGTCGCATTCGGCCCCGTTCGGCCCCATTCAGTCCCATTCAGTCCCATTCAGCCCCATTCAGCCCCGTTTGGTCGCATTCGGCCCCGTTCGGTCCCGTTCGGCCCTGTTCGGTCCCGTTCGGCCCCATTCAGCCCTGTTCGGTCCCATTCGGCCCCGTTGTGTCTCGGTCCCGTTCGGTCCCATTCGCTCCCGTCCGGTCCCATTTAGTCCCATTCGGTCCTGTTCGGTCCCGTTCGGCCACGTTGCGTCCCGGTCCCATTCGGCCCCGTTAAGCCCCGCTGTGTCCCGGCCCCGTTCGAACCCGTTCGCTCCCGTCCGGTCCCGTTTAGTCCCATTCAGCCCCGTTCGGCCCCGTTGTGTCCCGGCCCCGTTCGGTCCCGTTCGCTCCCGTTTAGTCCCGTTCGGCCCCATTTAGTCCCATTCGGCCCCGTTCGGGTCCCGGTCCCGTTCGGTCCCGTTTAATCCCGTCCGGTCCCGTCTGGTCCCATTCGGCCCCATTTAGTCCCATTCAGCCCCGTTCGGCCCTGTTGTGTCCCGGCCCCGTCCGGTCCCGTTCGGCCCCGTTTAGTCCCGTTCGCTCCCGTCCGGTCCCATTTAGTCCCATTCGGCCCCGTTCGGTCCCATTTAGTCCCATTCGGTCCCGTTCGGGTCCCGGTCCCGTTCGGTGCCGTTTAGTCCTGTCCGGTCCCATTCGGCCCCATTTAGTCCCATTCAGTCCCGTTCGCTCCCGTTCGGCCCCGTTGTGTCCCGGCCCCGTTTGCTCCCGTCCGGTCCCATTCGGCCCCATTTAGTCCCATTCGGCCCCGTTCGGTCCCATTTAGTCCCATTCGGCCCCATTTAGTCCCATTCGGTCCCGTTCGATCCCGTTCGCTCCCGTCCGGTCCCATTTAGTCCCATTCAGCCCCGTTCGGCCCCGTTGTGTCCCGGCCCCGTCCGGTCCCGTTCGGCCCCATTTAGTCCCATTCGGTCCCGTTCGCTCCCGTTCGGCCCCGTTGTGTCCCGGCCCCGTTCGGTCCCGTCCGGTCCCATTCGGCCCCATTTAGTCCCGTTCGCTCCCATTCGGCCCCGTTGTGTCCCGGCCCCGTTCGGTCCCGTCCGGTCCCGTTCGGGCCCCATTTAGTCCCATTCGGTCCCGTTTGGGTCCCGGTCCCGTTCGGCGCCGTTTAGTCCCGTCCGGTCCCGTTCGGCCCCATTTAGTCCCGTTCAGCCCCGTTCGGCCCCATTTAGTCCCATTCGGCCCCGTTCGGGTCCCGGTCCCGTTCGGTCCCATTCAGTCCCGTTTGGTCCCGTCCGGTCCCGTCTGGTCCCATTCGGCCCCTTTCAGCCCCGTTCGGCCCCATTCAGCCCCGTTCGATCCCGTTCGGCCCCGTTCGATCCCGTCCGGTCCCATTCGGCCCCACTTAGTCCCATTTGGTCCCGTTCGATCCCGTTCGCTCCCGTCCGGTCCCATTTAGTCCCATTCAGCCCCGTTGTGTCCCGGCCCCGTCCGGTCCCGTTCGGCCTCATTTAGTCCCATTCGGTCCCGTTCGCTCCCGTTGTGTCCCGGCCCCGTTTAGTCCCGTCCGGTCCCATTCGGCCCCCTTTAGTCCCATTCGGTCCCGTTTAGTCCCGTCCGGTCCCATTCGGCCCCATTTAGTCCCATTCGGTCCCGTTCGGCCCCATTTAGTCCCATTCGGTCCCGTTTAGTCCCGTTCGGTCCCGTCCGGTCCCATTTAGTCCCATTCGGTCCCGTTTAGTCCCGTCCGGTCCCGTTCGGCCCCATTTAGTCCCATTCGGTCCCATTCGGCCCCATTTAGTCCCATTCGGCCCCGTTCGGCCCCATTTAGTCCCGTTCGGTCCCGTTTAGTCCCATTCGGTCCCGTTTAGTCCCGTCCGGTCACATTCGGCCCCCTTTAGCCCCGTTCAGCCCCGTTCGGCCCCGTCCGCTCCCCCCGCCCCGCCCCGCCCTCCCCGCCGCCGCCGCCGCCGCCGCGCGGGGCATTGTGGGAGGAAGCGGCGGCCCCGCGAACATGGCGGCTCCGTGACCGCTCCCGCCGCCCCCTCCCGCCGCCGCCGCCGCCGCCGGCCCCGGGGGCGGGGCCGCCCCCCCCGGGACCCTCCCCCCTCCCGGTCCCCCCCCCCGCCGCCGCCGCCGCCGCGGCCGCCGCCGCCGCCGCCCATGGACAGGAACTACCCGGGCACCGGCTTCGGGGACCCGCTCGGCGCCGGGCCCGGCTGGAGCTACGAGCGCTCGGCCAAGGCCAGGTGCGCGCGGCGGCGGGGGGGGGGGGCACCGGGCACCGGGAGGAGGGGCCGGGGCGAGCGGGAGGGGGGTCCGGGCAACGGGGAGGGGGGTCCGGTGCAATGGGGGAAGGTGCAATGGAGCCCGGTGCAACCGGGAGGAGGGTCTGTGCAACCGGGGGGAGATGCAACAGAGCCCGGTGCAACCGGGAGGGGGGTCCATGCAACCAGGGAGAGGCTCCGTGCAACGGGGGGAAGGCTCCGGTGCAACCGGGAGGGGGGTCCGTGCAATGGGGGAAGGTGCAATGGAGCCCGGTGCAACGGGGAGGGGGGTCCGGTGCAACCGGGAGGAGGGTCCGTGCAACCGGGGAGGGTCCGTGCAATGGGGGAAGGTGCAATGGAGCCCGGTGCAACGGGGAGGGGGGTCCGGTGCAACCGGGAGGAGGGTCCGTGCAATGGGGGAAGGTGCAATGGAGCTCGGTGCAACGGGGAGGGGGGTCCGGTGCAACCGGGAGGAGGGTCCGTGCAATGGGGGAAGGTGCAATGGAGCCCGGTGCAACCGGGAGAGCCTCCGGTGCAACGGGAGGGAGATGCAATGGAGCCCGGTGCAACCGGGAGGACGCTCCGTGCAACCGGGAGGAAGGTCCGGTGCAATGTGGGGGAGATGCAGTGGAGCCCGGTGCAACCGGGAGGAGGGTCCGGTGCAACCAGGGGAGATGCAGCAGAGCCGGGTGCGACCGGGAGGAAGGTCCGGTGCAACCGGGGAGATTCTGTGCAACGGGAGGGAGATGCAGCGGGCCCGGTGCAACCGGGAGGAGGGGCCGTGCAAGGGGGGGGAGGCTCCGGTGCAACCGGGAGGAGGGTCGGTGCAACGGGGAGGGGATGCAGCGGAGCCCGGTGCAACCGGGAGGGGGGTCCGGTGCAACCGGGAGGAGGGTCCGGTGCAACCGGGAGGAAGGTCCGGTGCAACCGGGAGAGGCTCCGGTGCAATGGGAGGGAGATGCAATGGAGCCCGGTGCAACCGGGAGGAGGGTCCGGTGCAATTGGGAGGAAGGTGCAACGGGCCCGGTGCAACCGGGGAGGCTCCGTGCAACCGGGAGGAAGGTCTGGTGCAACCAGGGAAGGCTCCGGTGCAATGGGAGGGAGATGCAACGGGCCCGGTGCAACCGGGAGGAGGGTCCAGTGCAACCGGGAGGAGGGTCCGTGCAAGAGGGGGAAGGTGCAATGGAGCCCGGTGCAACCGGGGAGGCTCCGTGCAACCGGGAGGAAGGTCCGGTGCAACCAGGGAAGGCTCCGGTGCAATGGGAGGGAGATGCAACGGGCCCGGTGCAACCGGGAGGAGGGTCCATGCAACCAGGGAGTCTGCATGCAACGGACAGGAGATGCAGCGGAGCCCGGTGCGACCAGGAGGAGGCTCCGTGCAACCGGTTGAGGCTCCGGTGCAACCAGGGGAGATGCAGCAGAGCCGGGTGCAACCGGGAGGAGGGTCCGGTGCAATGGGAGGAAGGTGCAATGGGCCCCGTGCAACCGGGAGGAGGGTCCGGTGCAATGGGAGGGAGATGCAATGGAGCCCGGTGCAACCGGGAGGAGGGTCCATGCAACCGGTTGAGGGTCCGGTGCAACCGGGGGAGATGCAGCAGAGCCCGGTGCAACCAGGGAAGGCTCCGGTGCAATTGGGAGGAAGGTGCAACGGGCCCGGTGCAACCGGGGAGACTCCGTGCAACCAGGAGGAGGGTCCAGTGCAATGTGGGGGAGATGCAGCGGAGCCCGGTGCAACCGGTTGAGGCTCCGGTGCAACCAGGGGAGGTGCAATGGAGCCCGGTGCAACCGGGAGGAGGGTCTGGTGCAACCGGTTGAGGGTCCGGTGCAAACGGGGAAGATGCAGCAGAGCCCGGTGCAACCGGGAGAGGCTCCGGTGCAATGGGAGGGAGATGCAATGGAGCCCGTTGCAACCGGGAGGAGGGTCTGGTGCAACCGGGAGGAAGGTCCGGTGCAACCGGGAGAGGCTCCGGTGCGACCAGTTGAGGCTCTGTGCAACCGGGGGAGATGCGATGGAGCCCGGTGCAACCGGGAGGAGGGTCCGTGCGAGAGGGGGAGGCCCCGGTGCAACCGGTTGAGGGTCCGGTGCAAACGGGGAAGATGCAGCGGAGCCCGGTGCAACCAGGGAAGGCTCCGGTGCAACCGGGAGGAAGGTCCGGTGCAATGGGGGGGAGATGCAGCGGAGCCCGGTGCAACCGGGAGGAGGGTCTGTGCAATCGGGAGGAAGGTCCGGTGCAACCAGGGAGGCTCCGGTGCAACCGGGAGGAAGGTCCGGTGCAAACGGGGGAGATGCAGCGGAGCCCCGTGCAACCGGGAGGAGGGTCTGGTGCAAACGGGGGAGATGCAGCAGAGCCCGGTGCAACCGGTTGAGGCTCCGTGCAAGCGGGAGGAAGGTGCAACGGGCCCGGTGCAATGGGGAGGAAGGTCCGGTGCAACCAGGGGAGATGCAGCAGGGCCGGGTGCAACCGGGAGGAAGGTCCGGTGCAACTGGGGAGGCTCCGGTGCAATTGGGAGGAAGGTGCAACGGGCCCGGTGCAACCGGGAGGAAGGTCCATGCAACCAGTTGAGGGTCCGGTGTAACGGGGGGGAGATGCAGCGGAGCCCGGTGCAACCGGGAGGAGGGTCTGGTGCAACCGGGAGATTCTGTGCAACAAGGGGGAGATGCAACAGAGCCCGGTGCAACCGGGAGGAGGCTCCGTGCAACAGGGGGGAGATGCAGCGGAGCCCGGTGCAACCGGGGAGGCTCCGGTGCAACTGGGAGAAGGGTCTGGTGCAATAGCGGGGGGATGCAATAGAGCCTGGTGCAACCGGGAGGACGGTCCGGTGCAACCAGGAAAGGCTCCGGTGCAACCGGTTGAGGCTCCGTGCAAGCGGGGGAGATGCAATGGAGCCCGGTGCAATGGGGAGGAAGGTCTGGTGCAACCGGGGAGGCTCCATGCAACAGACGGGAGATGCAGCGGGGCCCGGTGCAACCGGGAGGAGGGTCTGTGCAACCGGGGAGGCTCCGGTGCAACCAGGATGAGGGTCCGGTGCAACCGGGAGGAGGGTCCGGTGCAATGGAGGGGAGATGCAACGGAGCCCGGTGCAACCGGTTGAGGCTCCGTGCAACCGGGGGAGATGCAACGGAGCCCGGTGCAACCGGGAGAGGCTCCGGTGCAACCGGTTGAGGCTCCGTGCAAGAGGGGGAGGCTCCGGTGCAACCGGAGGAAGGTGCAAGGGCCCCGTGCGACCCTTGTGCAAGGGCCTCGTGCAACCCTCGTGCAAGGGCCCTGTGCAACCCTCGTGCAAGGGCCCCGTGCAACCCTCGTGCAAGGGCCTCATGCAACCCTCGTGCAAAGGCCCCGTGCAACCCTCGTGCAAGGGCCCTGTGCAGTCCTCGTGCAAGGGCGACGCGGGGGCCGTGCGCTGCTGCTTGTGCACAGCCCTCGTGCAAGGGCCCCGTGCATGGATCTTGTGTGCGGCACCCGTGTGCAATGGCTGTGTGTGCTCCTTGCACGTGGCATCCTCGTGCAAGGGCCCCGTGTGACCCTCGTGCAAGGGCCCTGTGCAGTCCTCGTGCAAGGGCCTCGTGCAAGGATGATGCGGGGCCGTGCATGGCTGCTTGTGCACAGCCCTCGTGCAAGGGCCTCATGCAACCCTTGTGCAAAGGCCCCGTGCAAACCTCATGCAAGGGCCCCGTTCGACCCTTGTGCAAAGACTTCGTGCAAGGGCGGCGCGGGGGCCGTGCACTGCTGCTTGTGCACAGCCCTCGTGCAAGGGCCCCGTGCAACCCTCGTGCAAGGGCCTTGTGCAGTCCTCGTGCAAGGGCGACGCGGGGGCCGTGCGCTGCTGCTTGTGCAGAGTCCTTGTGCAACGGCCCCGTGCATGGATCTTGTGTGCGGCACCCGTGTGCAATGGCTGCGTGTGCTCCTTGCATGTGGCATCCTCGTGCAAGGGCCCCGTGTGACCCTTGTGCAAGGGCCCCGTGCAGTCCTCGTGCAAGGGTGACATGGGGCCGTGCATGGCTGCTTGTGCACAGCCCTCGTGCAAGGGCCCCGTACGACCCTTGTGCAAGGGCCCCGTGCAACCCTCGTGCAAGGGCCCTGTGCAACCCTCGTGCAAGGGCCCCGTGCAACCCTCGTGCAAGGCCCCCATGGGACCCTTGTGCAAAGGCCCTATGCAGCCCTCGTGCAAGGGTGCCATGGGGTGCATGCACCGCTGCTCGTGCACAGCCCTCGTGCAAGGGCCCTGTGCGCCCCTCGTGCAAGGGATCGTGCAGTCCTCGTGCAAGGGCGACACGGGGCCATGCACCGCTGCTTGTGCACAGCCCTTGTGCAACGCCCCCGTGCAACCATCGTGCAAGTGCCCCGTATGACCCTCGTGCAAGGGCCCCGTGCAATGCTCGTGCAAGGCCCCGTGCGACCCTTGTGCAACGGCCCCATGCAACCATCGTGCAAAGGCCCACGAGACCCTCGTGCAAGGGCCCCGTGCAACCCTCGTGCAAGGCCCCCATGGGACCCTCGTGCAAAGGCCCTGTGCAACCCTCGTGCAAGGGCCCTATGCAGCCCTCGTGCAAGGGTGCCATGGGGTGCATGCACCGTTGCTTGTGCACAGTCCTCGTGCAAGGGCCCAGTGTGCCCCTTGTGCAAGCTCTGCGTGTGCAGCTTGTGCACGGCGCCCTTGTGCACAACCCTCGTGCAAGGGCCCTATGCAGTCCTCGTGCAAGGGCCTCGTGCAAGGCTGACGTGGGGGCCGTGCACGGCTGCTCGTGCACAGCCCTCGTGCAAGGGTCCTGTGCAACCCTCGTGCAAGGGATCGTGCAGTCCTCGTGCAAGGGCGACACGGGGCCATGCACCGCTGCTTGTGCACAGCCCTCGTGCAAGGGCCCCGTGTGACCCTCGTGCAAGGGATCGTGCAGTCCTCGTGCAAGGGCGACATGGGGCCATGCACCGCTGCTTGTGCACAGCCCTCGTGCAAGGGCCCCATGCAACCGTCGTGCAAGTGCCCCATATGACCCTTGTACAAGGGCCCCGTGCAATCCTCATGCAAGGCCCTGTGTGACCCTTGTGCAATGGCCCCGTGCAACCATTGTGCAAAGGCCCATGAGACCCTTGTGCAAGGGCCCCGTGCAATCCTCGTGCAAGGCCCCCATGGGACCCTCGTGCAAAGGCCCCGTGCAACACTTGTGCAACGGCCCCATGCAACCGTAGTGCAAGGGCCCCGTGTCACCCTTGTGCAAGCTTTGCGTGCGGAGCTTGTGCACAACGCCCTCGTGCACAGCCCTCGTGCAAGGGCCTCGTGTGCCCCTCGTGCAAGGGCCCCCGGTGACCCTCGTGCAAGGGTCCTGTGCAATCTTCGTGCAAGGCCCCTGTGACCCTCGTGCAAGGGCCCATGAGACCCTCGTGCAAGGCCCCGTGCAACCCTTGTGCAATGGCCCCATGGGACCCTCGTGCAAGGGCCCATGAGACCCTCGTGCAAGGACCCCATGCAACCATCGTGCAAAGGCCCATGAGACCCTCGTGCAAGGGCCCCGTGCAACCCTCGTGCAATGGCCCCATGGGACCCTCGTGCAAAGGCCCTGTGCAACCCTTGTGCAAGAACCCTATGCAGCCCTCGTGCAAGGGTGGCACAGGGGTCATGCACCGCTTCTTGTGCACAGTCCTCGTGCGAGGGACCCATGTGACCCTTGTGCAAGGGCCCAGTGTGACCCTCGTGCAAGGGTCCTGTGCAATCTTTGTGCAAAGGCCCTGTGCAGCCCTCGTGCAAGAGTCCCGCGTGCCCCTTGTGCAAGCTCTGCGTGTGCAGCTTGTGCACGGCGCCCTTTTGCACAGCCCTCGTGCAAGGGTCCCCTGTGACCCTCGTGCAAGGGTCCCGTGTGAACTTTGTGCAAGGGCCTTGTGTGACCCTCGTGCAAGGGAGACACAGGGGCCGTGCGACGCTGCTCGTGCGCAGCCCTCGTGCAAGGACCTTGTGTGACGCTCGTGCAAGGGCCCCGTGCGACCCTCGTGCAAGGGCCCCACGTGACCCTCGTGCAAAGGTCCCATGTGGCCCTCATGCAAGGGCCTTGTGTGACCCTCGTGCAAGGGTCCTGTGTGCCCCTTGTGCAAAGGTCCTGTGCGATCCTCGTGCAAGGGCCCCAAGTGACCCTCGTGCCAGGGCCCCATGTGGCCCTTGTGCAAGGGCCGTGTGTGACCTTCATGCAAGGGACCCCTGTGCGGCCCTCGTGCAAGGGCGGTGTGACCCCCGTGCAAGGCCCTGAGCGACCCTCGTGCAAGGGTCCTGTGCAGCCCTCGTGCAACAGCCCTGGGTGACCCCCGTGCGCCCCGTGCAAACCCGGCGCCCTCGTGCAACCCCCCGTGCAACCCCCCGTGCAAACCCCTGTGCAAACCCTCGTGCAAACCCTTGTGCAAACCCCAGTGCAAACCCCAGTGCAACCCCCCGTGCAACCCCTCGTGCAAATCCCCGTGCAAACCCCAGTGCAAACCCCAGTGCAACCACCCGTGCAACTCCCCGTGCAAACCCCCGTGCAAACCCTTGTGCAACCCCCGTGCAAACCCTCGTGCAAACCCTCGTGCCAGCTCCGTGCTCGCTCCGTGCACGTGGTCCCGCATTGTCCCTCGTTGTCCCCATTGTCCCCAGCCTGGTGTACGGGGGCGCGCGGGCCACGCTCGTGTCCCTCATTGTCCCCATGTCCCTGATGTCCCCTCATTGTCCCCATTGTCCCCATTGTCCCCAGCCTGGTGTACGGGGGCGGGCGGGCCACGCTCGTGTCCCTGGTGTCCCTGGTGTCCCCTCATTGTCCCCATGTCCCTGATGTCCCCTCATTGTCCCCTTGTCCCCAGCCTGGTGTACGGGGGCGCGCGGGCCACGCTCGTGTCCCCATGTCCCTAATGTCCCCATTGTCCCCATTGTCCCCAGCCTGGTGTACGGGGGCGCACGGGCCACGCTCGTGTCCCTAATGTCCCTGATGTCCCCTCATTGTCCCCATTGTCCCCTTGTCCCCAGCCTGGTGTACGGGGGCGCGCGGGCCACGCTCGTGTCCCTCATTGTCCCCATGTCCCTAATGTCCCCTCATTGTCCCCCTTGTCCCCAGCCTGGTGTACGGGGGCGCGCGGGCCACGCTCGTGTCCCTGGTGTCCCTGATGTCCCCTCATTGTCCCCATTGTCCCCATTGTCCCCAGCCTGGTGTACGGGGGCACGCGGGCCACGCTCGTGTCCCTGGTGTCCCTAATGTCCCCTCATTGTCCCCATTGTCCCCTTGTCCCCAGCTTGGTGTACGGGGGCGCGCGGGCCACGCTCGTGTCCCTGGTGTCCCTGATGTCCCCTCATTGTCCCCATTGTCCCCATTGTCCCCAGCCTGGTGTACGGGGGCGCGCGGGCCACGCTCGTGTCCCTCATTGTCCCCATGTCCCTGATGTCCCCTCATTGTCCCCATTGTCCCCAGCCTGGTGTACGGGGGCGCACGGGCCACGCTCGTGTCCCTCATTGTCCCCATGTCCCTGATGTCCCCTCATTGTCCCCATTGTCCCCAGCCTGGTGTACGGGGGCGCGCGGGCCACGCTCGTGTCCCTGGTGTCCCTGATGTCCCCTCATTGTCCCCATTGTCCCCATTGTCCCCAGCCTGGTGTACGGGGGCACGCGGGCCACGCTCGTGTCCCTGGTGTCCCTGATGTCCCCTCATTGTCCCCATTGTCCCCAGCCTGGTGTACGGGGGCGCGCGGGCCACGCTCGTGTCCCCATGTCCCTAATGTCCCCTCATTGTCCCCATTGTCCCCTTGTCCCCAGCCTGGTGTACGGGGGCGCGCGGGCCACGCTCGTGTCCCTGGTGTCCCTGATGTCCCCTCATTGTCCCTGGTGTCCCTAATGTCCCCATTGTCCCCTTGTCCCCAGCCTGGTGTATGGGGGCGCGCGGGCCACGCTCGTGTCCCTGGTGTCCCTGATGTCCCCTCATTGTCCCCATTGTCCCCATTGTCCCCAGCCTGGTGTACGGGGGCGCGCGGGCCACGCTCGTGTCCCTCGTTGTCCCCATGTCCCTAATGTCCCCTCATTGTCCCCTTGTCCCCAGCCTGGTGTACGGGGGCGCGCGGGCCACGCTCGTGTCCCTGGTGTCCCTGATGTCCCCTCATTGTCCCCATTGTCCCCATTGTCCCCAGCCTGGTGTACGGGGGCGCGCGGGCCACGCTCGTGTCCCTCATTGTCCCCATGTCCCTGATGTCCCCTCATTGTCCCCATTGTCCCCAGCCTGGTGTACGGGGGCGCGCGGGCCACGCTCGTGTCCCTGGTGTCCCTGATGTCCCCTCATTGTCCCCATTGTCCCCATTGTCCCCAGCCTGGTGTACGGGGGCTCCACGCTCGTGTCCCTGGTGTCCCCTAATGTCCCCTAATGTCCCCATTGTCCCCTGTTGTCCCCAGCCTGGTGTACGGGGGCGCGCGGGCCACGCTCGTGTCCCTCATTGTCCCCATTGTCCCCATGTCCCCAATGTCCCCTCATTGTCCCCATTGTCCCCAGCCTGGTGTACGGGGGCGCGCGGGCCACGCTCGTGTCCCTGGTGTCCCTGATGTCCCCTCATTGTCCCCATTGTCCCCATTGTCCCCAGCCTGGTGTACGGGGGCGCGCGGGCCACGCTCGTGTCCCTCATTGTCCCCATGTCCCTGATGTCCCCTCATTGTCCCCATTGTCCCCAGCCTGGTGTACGGGGGCGCGCGGGCCACGCACCCCGACGCCGACCTCCTGCACCGGCAGCCGTACGGAGCCCCCCACCCGCTGCAGGGCTATGCGGCCAACCACCACCCGCCAGGTAGGACGGCGTCACCGCGTCACCGCGTGTCACCGCGAGTCACCGCGGGTCACCGCGTGTCACCGCCACATGTCACCGTGGGTCACCGCGTGTCACCGTGTGTCACCGCGAGTCGCCGCGGGTCACCGCGTGTCACCACTGTGTGTCACCGCGTGTCACCGTGTGTCACCGCGAGTCACCGCGTGTCACCGTGTGTCACCATGTGTCACCACTGTGTGTCACCGCGTGTCACCGCGAGTCACCGTGTGTCACCGTGTGTCACCGTGTGTCACCACTGTGTGTCACCGTGTGTCACCGCATGTCACCACGAGTCACCGCGGGTCACCGCGGGTCACCGCGGGTCACCACGTGTCACCGTGTGTCACCACTGTGTGTCACCGTGTGTCACCGCATGTCACCGCGAGTCTCCGCGGGTCACCGCGGGTCATCGTGTGTCATCGTGTGTCACCTCCACGTGTCACCATGAGTCACCGCGGGTCACCTCGTGTCACCGTGTGTCACCGCGGGTCATTGTGTGTCACCGCGGGTCACCTCTGCGGGTCACCTCCACGTGTCACCGCGGGTCACCGTGTGTCACCGCGTGTCACCACGAGTCACTGCGGGTCACCGCGGGTCATCGTGTGTCATCGTGTGTCACCTCCACGTGTCACCATGTGTCACCGCGTGTCACCGTGTGTCACCGCCACATGTCACCGTGGGTCACCACGTGTCACCGTGTGTCACCATGTGTCACCACTGTGTGTCACCGTGTGTCACCGCGGGTCCCCTCGGTGTGTCACCTCCACGTGTCACCGCGTGTCACCTCCACGTGTCACCATGTGTCACCTCCGCGGGTCACCGTGTGTCACCACTGTGTGTCACCACGGGTCACCTCCGTGGGTCACCACCACATGTCACCGCGGGTCATTGTGTGTCACCTCCGTGTGTCACCTCCGCGTGTCGCCGCGGGTCACCGTGTGTCACCACTGTGTGTCACCTCCACATGTCACCACGTGTCACTGCGGCTCACCGTGTGTCACCACGTGTCACCGCGGGTCATCACCACAGGTCACCTCCGCGTGTCACCTCCATGTGTCACCTCCATGTGTCACCTCCACGTGTCACCGTGTGTCACCTCCGCGGGTCACCACGTGTCACCGCGGGTCACCGCGTGTCACTGTGTGTCACCGTGTGTCACCACTGTGTGTCACCGTGTGTCACCGCGGGTCCCCTCGGTGTGTCACCTCCACGTGTCACCGTGTGTCACCTCCACGGGTCACCATGTGTCACCGTGTGTCACCGCGGGTCCCCTCGGTGTGTCACCTCCACGTGTCACCGCGTGTCACCTCCACGTGTCACCGTGTGTCACCTCCGCGGGTCACCGTGTGTCACCACTGTGTGTCACCACGGGTCACCTCCGCGGGTCACCACCACATGTCACCGCGGGTCATTGTGTGTCACCTCCGTGTGTCACCTCCGCGTGTCGCCGCGGGTCACCGCGTGTCACCACTGTGTGTCACCTCCACGTGTCACCACGTGTCACTGCGGCTCACCGTGTGTCACCACGTGTCACCACGGGTCACCGCCACAGGTCACCTCTGCGTGTCACCTCCACGTGTCACCTCCACGTGTCACCGCGTGTCACCTCCACGTGTCACCGTGTGTCACCTCCGCGGGTCACCGTGTGTCACCACTGTGTGTCACCACGGGTCACCTCCGTGGGTCACCACCACATGTCACCGCGGGTCATTGTGTGTCACCTCCGTGTGTCACCTCCGCGTGTCGCCGCGGGTCACCGTGTGTCACCACTGTGTGTCACCTCCACATGTCACCACGTGTCACTGCGGCTCACCGTGTGTCACCACGTGTCACCGCGGGTCATCACCACAGGTCACCTCCGCGTGTCACCTCCATGTGTCACCTCCATGTGTCACCTCCACGTGTCACCGTGTGTCACCTCCGCGGGTCACCACGTGTCACCGCGGGTCACCGCGTGTCACTGTGTGTCACCGTGTGTCACCACTGTGTGTCACCGTGTGTCACCGCGGGTCCCCTCGGTGTGTCACCTCCACGTGTCACCGTGTGTCACCTCCACGGGTCACCATGTGTCACCGTGTGTCACCGCGGGTCCCCTCGGTGTGTCACCTCCACGTGTCACCGCGTGTCACCTCCACGTGTCACCGTGTGTCACCTCCGCGGGTCACCGTGTGTCACCACTGTGTGTCACCACGGGTCACCTCCGCGGGTCACCACCACATGTCACCGCGGGTCATTGTGTGTCACCTCCGTGTGTCACCTCCGCGTGTCGCCGCGGGTCACCGCGTGTCACCACTGTGTGTCACCTCCACGTGTCACCACGTGTCACTGCGGCTCACCGTGTGTCACCACGTGTCACCACGGGTCACCGCCACAGGTCACCTCTGCGTGTCACCTCCACGTGTCACCTCCACGTGTCACCGCGTGTCACCTCCGCATGTCACCACGTGTCACCGCGGGTCACCGCGTGTCACCACTGTGTGTCACCTCCACGTGTCACCACGTGTCACTGTGGCTCACCGTGTGTCACCACGTGTCACCACGGGTCACCGCCACAGGTCACCTCCGCGTGTCACCTCCATGTGTCACCTCCACGTGTCACCGCGTGTCACCTCCGCATGTCACCGCGTGTCACCGCGGGTCACCGCATGTCACCTCAACAGGTCACCACGTGTCACCGCATGTCACCTCCGTGGGTCACCATGTGTCACCACGTGTCACCGTGGGTCACCGTGTGTCACCGCGGGTCACTGCATGTCATCTCCGCATGTCACCGTGTGTCACCGTGTGTCACTGCGGGTCATCGCGTGTCACCACTGCGGGTCACCGTGTGTCACCGTGTGTCACCACGGGGCACCGTGTGTCACTGCCGTGTGTCACCGCGGGTCACCTCCGCGTGTCACCACGTGTCACCGCGTGTCACCTCTGCGGGTCACTGCAGGTCACCTCCACGGGTCACCGTGGGTCACCACGTGTCACCGCGTGTCACCTCCGCGTGTCACCGCGTGTCACCGCGTGTCACCTCTGCGGGTCACCGCGGGTCACCGTGGGTCACCGCGTGTCACCTCCGCGGGTCACCACGTGTCACCGCAGGTCGCCGCATGTCACCGCGAGTCACCGCGTGTCACCTCCACGGGTCACCGCAGGTCACCGTGGGTCACCATATGTCACCACGGGTCACCGCGGGTCACTGCGTGTCACCGCGTGTCACCTCCGCGGGTCACCGCGTGTCCCCGCGTGTCACCGCTGCAGCCCCACATGCCCTCTGGGTCCCCGCACATCCCCACGTGTCCTCGCATGTCACCGCCACCACGTGTCACCGCGCGTCACCGCAGGTCACCACTGGTCACCTCTGCGTGTCGCCGCGGGTCACCGCGTGTCCCCCTGTGTCACTGCGTGTCCTCTGGGTCCCCACACATCCCCGCGTGTCACCGCATGTCACCGCATGTCACCGCGGGTCACCACCACGTGTCCCCGTGTGTCACTGCGTGTCCTCTGGGTCCTCACACGGCCCCGCATGTCACGGTGTGTCCCTGCCGCGTGTCACCGCTGTGTCCCCACGTGTCCCCATGTGTCACCGCCACAGCCCCGCGTGTCCTCTGGGTCCCCACCGCGTGTCCCCCAGGACCACACCACGTGTCACGGGTGTCCCCCATGTCCCCTGGGTCCCCAGCGCGTGTCCACCGGGGTCCCCGTGTCCCCGTGTCTCCCCCATGTGTCCCCATGTCCCCTTGTGTCCCCATGTCCTTCCGTGTCCGCACATCCCCTGATGTCCCCATGTCCCCAGGTCTGTCGGGGCTGTTTGATGCAGGACTGCATGCAGCCGGTGCCCCTGTGTCCCCATGTCCCCCGATGTCCCCCCGTGTCCCCATGTCCCCGATGTCCCCACGTGTCCCCATGTCCGCACGTGTCCCCCGATGTCCCCACGTGTCCCCGTGTCCCCAGGTCTCTCCAGACTCTTCGACGCGGGGCTGCGCGCGGCCGGCGCCCCCATGTCCCCATGTCCCCTCGATGTCCCCATGTCCCCTCAATGTCCCCATGTCCCCCCATGTCCCCTCGATGTCCCCATGTCCCCCCGTGTCCCCAGGTCTGTCCGGGCTGTTCGACGTGGGGCTGCACGCGGCCGGGGTGTCACCACCATGTCCCCCCATGTCCCCCCATGTCCCCCCATGTCCCCCATGTCCCCCCATCTCCCCCCATGTCTCCCCGATGTCCCTATGTCCCCCCGTGTCCCCATGTCCCCCCATGTCCCCATTGTCCCAATGTCCCCCGATGTCCCCGATGTCCCCATGTCCCCCCGTGTCCCCATGTCCCCTCGATGTCCCCATTGTCCCCAGGTCTGTCTGGGCTGTTCGACGCGGGGCTCCACGCGGCCGGGGTGTCACCGCCATGTCCCCCCATGTCCCCTCAATGTCCCCATGTCCCCCCATGTCCCCGATGTCCCCATGTCCCCCCATGTCTCCCCATGTCCCCGATGTCCCCATGTCCCCTCGATGTCCCCATTGTCCCCATGTCCCCCCGATGTCCCCGATGTCCCCACGTGTCCCCACGTGCCCCCATTGTCCCCAGGTCTGTCCGGACTCTTCGACGCGGGGCTCCACGCGGCCGGCGCCCTCATGTCCCCCGATGTCCCCATGTCCCCCCGTGTCCCCATGTCCCCATGTCCCCCCGTGTCCCCATGTCCCCATGTCCCCATTGTCCCCAGGTCTGTCCGGGCTGTTCGACGCGGGGCTGCACGCAGCCGGGGCGTCCCCCCGATGTCCCCATGTCCCCCCGTGTCCCCGATGTCCCCATGTCCCCTCGTGTCCCCATGTCCCCTCGATGTCCCCATGTCCTTCTGTGTCCCCATGTCCCCACGTGTCCCCATTGTCCCCAGGTCTGTCCGGGCTGTTCGACGCGGGGCTCCACGCGGCCGGCGCGGCGCCGCCCGACGCCTCCGTCATGAACCTCATCTCAGCGCTGGAGTCGCGGCCGCAGCCGGGGCCGGCGGCGTCGTCGCTGCTCTCGCAGTTCCGCAGCCCCTCCTGGCAGACAGGTGAGCGTCCCCATGTCCCCAAGGTGTCCCCAAGGTGTCCCCAGGGGTCCCCAGGGGTCCCCAGGGGGTCCCCGTGCGTCCCCATGCGGCCACAGCCGGGGCCAGCAGCCTCGTCGCTGCTCTCGCAGTTCCGCAGCTCCTCCTGGCAGACGGGTCAGTGTGTCCCCATGTGTCCCCATGTGTCCCCATGTGTCACCGTGTGTCCCTGGGGTGTCCCCGGGTGTCCCCGTGTGTCCCCATGCGGCCGCAGCCGGGGCCGGCGTCGTCGTCGCTGCTCTCGCAGTTCCGCAGCCCCTCCTGGCAGACGGGGGAGCGTGTCCCCATGTCCCCAAGGTGTCCCCAAGGTGTCCCCAAGGTGTCCCCAGGGGTCCCCAGGAGTCCCCAGGGGGTCCCCGTGTGTCCCTACGTGGCCGCAGCCGGGGCCGGCGGCCTCGTCGCTGCTCTCGCAGTTCCGCAGCCCCTCCTGGCAGACAGGTGAGCGTCCCCATGTCCCCAAGGTGTCCCCAAGGTGTCCCCAAGGTGTCCCCAGGTGTCTCCAGGGGTCCCCAGGGGTCCCCAGGGGTCCCCAGGGGGTCCCCGTGCATCCCCACGTGGCCTCATCGCTGCTCTCGCAGTTCCGCAGCCCGTCCTGGCAGACGGGTCAGTGTGTCCCCATGTCCCCAAGGTGTCCCCAAGGTGTCCCCAAGGTGTCCCCAGGGGTCCCCAGGGGTCCCCAGGGGGTCCCCGTGCGTCCCCATGCGGCCACAGCCGGGGCCAGCAGCCTCGTCGCTGCTCTCGCAGTTCCGCAGCCCCTCCTGGCAGACGGGTCAGTGTGTCCCCATGTCCCCAAGGTGTCCCCAAGGTGTCCCCATGTGTCCCCATGTGTCCCTGGGGTGTCCCCGGGTGTCCCTGTGCGTCCTGGGGGGTCCCCGTGTGTCCCCACGTGGCCACAGCTGGGGCCGGCGGCCTCGTCGCTGCTCTTGCAGTTCCGCAGCCCCTCCTGGCAGACGGGTCAGTGTGTCCCCAAGGCGTCCCCATGTCCCCAAGGTGTCCCCAAGGTGTCCCCATGTCCCCAAGGTGTCCCCAGGGGGTCCCCAGGGGGTCCCTGTGTGTCCCCGCACGGCGTCGTCGCTGCTCTTGCAGTTCTGCAGCCCGTCCTGGCAGATGGGTCAGTGTGTCCCCAAGGTGTCCCCATGTCCCCAAGGTGTCCCCAAGGTGTCCCCATGTCCCCAAGGTGTCCCCAGGGGGTCCCCAGGGGGTCCCTGTGTGTCCCCGCACGGCGTCGTCGCTGCTCTCGCAGTTCCGCAGCCCCTCCTGGCAGACGGGTCAGTGTGTCCCCATGTCCCCAAGGTGTCCCCAAGGTGTCCCCATGTGTCCCCCGTGTGTCCCTGGGGTGTCCCCATGTGTCCCCGTGTGTCCCCACGTGGCCGCAGCCGGGGCCAGCGGCCTCGTCGCTGCTCTCGCAGTTCCGCAGCCCCTCCTGGCAGACGGGTCAGTGTGTCCCCATGTGTCCCCATGTGTCCCCATGTGTCCCCGTGTGTCACCGCGTGTCCCTGGGGTGTCCCCGGGTGTCCTCGGGTGTCCCCGTGTGTCCCCATGCGGCCGCAGCCGGGGCCGGCGTCGTCGTCGCTGCTCTCGCAGTTCCGCAGCCCCTCCTGGCAGACGGGGGAGCGTGTCCCCATGTCCCCAAGGTGTCCCCATGTCCCCAGGGGGTCCCCAAGGTGTCCCCAGGGGGTCCCCAGGGGGTCCCTGTGTGTCCCCGCACGGCGTCGTCGCTGCTCTCGCAGTTCCGCAGCCCCTCCTGGCAGACGGGTCAGGGTGTCACCGTGTCCCCATGTCCCCAAGGTGTCCCCATGTGTCCCCCGTGTGTCCCTGGGGTGTCCCCATGTGTCCCCGTGTGTCCCCACGTGGCCGCAGCCGGGGCCGGCGGCCTCATCGCTGCTCTCGCAGTTCCGCAGCCCCTCCTGGCAGACGGGTCAGTGTGTCCCCATGTCCCCAAGGTGTCCCCAAGGTGTCCCCAAGGTGTCCCCAGGGGTCCCCAGGAGTCCCCAGGGGGTCCCCGTGTGTCCCTACGTGGCCACAGCCGGGGCCGGCGGCCTCGTCGCTGCTCTCACAGTTCCGCAGCCCGTCCTGGCAGACGGGTCAGTGTGTCCCCAAGGCGTCCCCATGTCCCCAAGGTGTCCCCAAGGTGGCCCCAGGGGGTCCCGGGGGGTCCCCGTGCGTCCCCACGCGGCCTCGTCGCTGCTCTCGCAGTTCTGCAGCCCCTCCTGGCAGACGGGTCAGTGTGTCCCCATGTGTCCCCATGTGTCCCCAAGGTGTCCCCATGTCCCCAAGGTGTCCCCAGGGGGTCCCCAGGGGGTCCCTGTGTGTCCCCACGCGGCCTCGTCGCTGCTCTCGCAGTTCCGCAGCCCCTCCTGGCAGACGGGTCAGTGTGTCCCCATGTGTCCCCATGTGTCCCCATGTGTCACCGCGTGTCCCTGGGGTGTCCCCGGGTGTCCTCGGGTGTCCCCGTGTGTCCCCACGCGGCCTCGTCGCTGCTCTCGCAGTTCCGCAGCCCCTCCTGGCAGACGGGGGAGCGTGTCCCCAAGGTGTCCCCATGTCCCCAGGGGGTCCCCAAGGTGTCCCCAGGTGTCCCCAGGGGGTCCCCGTGCGTCCCCACGCGGCCTCGTCGCTGCTCTCGCAGTTCCACAGCCCGTCCTGGCAGATGGGTCAGTGTGTCACCATGTCCCCATGTGTCCCCAGGTGTCCCCACGTGTCCCTGGGGTGTCCCCGCACGTCCCCGGGGGTCCCTGTGTGTCCTTGGGGGCTCCAGGGTGTCCCTGTATGTCCCCAGGTGTCCCCACGTGGCCCCATGCATCCCTGTGCGTCCCCAGGGGATCCCTGTGTGTCCCCAGGGAGTCCCCATGCGTCCCCAGGGGGTCCCCATGTGGCCCCAGGAGGTCCCCATGTGGCCCCGGGGGTCCCCATGCGTCTCCGCACGGCCCCAGGGTGTCCCCGTGTGTCCCTGCGCAGCCCCAGGGGGTCCCTGTGTGTCCCCAGGGGGTCCTTGTGCATCCCCACACGGCCCCAGGGTGTCCTTATGTGTCCCCAGGGTGTCCCCGCACGTCCCCAGGGGGTCCCTGTGTGTCCTTGGGGACTCCAGGAGGTCCCCATGCGTCCCCAGGGGGTCCCTGTGCGTCCCCAGGTGTCCCCGCGCGGCCCCATGCGTCCTTGTGCGTTCCCAGAGGGTCCCCGTGTGTCCCCAGGGAGTCCCTGTGCATCCCCAGGGGGTCCCCATGTGGCCTTGGGCGTCCCCATGCGTCCCCGCGTGGCCCCAGGGTGTCCCCGTGTGTTCCCAGGTGTCCCCGTGTGTCCCCAGGGGGTCCTTGTGCATCCCCAGGTGTCCCCGTGTGGCCCCAGGGGGTCCTTGTGCATCCCCAGGTGTCCCTGTGTGTCCCCAGGTGTCCCCGCACATCCCCAGAGGGTCCCTGTGTGTCCTTGGGGGCTCCAGGGGGTCCCCAGGTGTCCCCACGTGGCCGCAGGGGGTCCCTGTGTGGCCCCAGGTGTCCCCAGGTGTCCCCGAGGGGTCCCCATGGATCCCTGTGCGCAGCCCCAGGTGTCGCCACACGGCCCCAGGTGTCCCCATGCGTCCCCATGTGTCCCCAGGGGGTCCCCATGCGTCCCCGTGTGTCCCCAGGCGGTCTCCATGCGTCCCTGTGCGTCCCCAGGTGTCCCCGTGCAGCCCTGTGTGTCTCCAGGTGTCCCCGTGTGTCCCCAGGGGGTCCCCGCATGTCCCCACATGGCCCCATGCATCCCCGTGCGTCCCTAGGGGGTCCCCGTGCGTCCCTAGGGGGTCCCTGTGTGTCCCCAGGGTGTCCCTATGCATCCCCGGGGGGTCCCAGTGTGTCCCTGGGAGGTCCCTGTGTGTCCCTGTGTGTCCCCAGGGAGTCCCCATGCATCCCCAGGGGGTCCCCATGCGTCCCCAGGGGGTCCCTGTGTGTCTCTGGGGGTCCCCGTGTGGCCCCAGGTGTCCCCATGTGTCCCCACGCGGCCCCGTGCATCCCCGCATGTCCCCAGGTGCTCCCCGTCCGTCCCCAGGGGGTCCCTGTGTGTCCTTGGGGACTCTGGGGGGGTCCCCGTGCGCCCCCAGGGGTTCCTGTGTGTCCCTGGGGGTCCCCATGTGTCCCCAGGGTGTCCCCATGCATCCCCGGGGGGTCCCTGTGTGTCCCTGGGGGGTCCCTATGTGTCCCTGTGTGTCCCCAGAGTTTCCTGGGGGTCCCATCCTGTCCCTGGGGTTCCCCGTGTGTCCCTGGAGGTCCCATCCTTTCCTAGTGACTTCTGGGGGTCCCATCCCATCCCTGGGGATCCCTGTGTGTCCTGGGGGGTCCCATCCCGTCCCAGTGGCTCCTTAGGATCCCCCTGTGTCCCTGGGGGTCCCATCCCATCCCTGGGGATCTCCGTGTGTCCCCGTGTGTCCCCGTGTGTCCCTGGGGGTCCCATCCTTTCCCAGTGACTCTTGGGGGTTCCCCATGTATCCTGGGGTGTCCCAGGGGTTCCCTGTGTGTCCCAGGGGGTCCCATCCTGTCCCAGTGGCTCCTGGGTGTCCCCATGTGTCCCTGGGGGTCCCATCCTGTCCCAGTGGCTCCTGGGGGTCCCATCCTGTTCTATACTGTCCTTGGGGTTCCATATGTGTCCCTGGGGGTCCCATCCTGTCTCAGTGGCTCCTGAGGGTCCCCCTGTGTCCCTGGGGGTCCCATCCCGTCCCTGGGGATCCCTGTGTGTCCTGGGGGGTCCAAGGGGTTCCCCATGTGTCCCTGGGGTTCCCTGTGTGTCCCGGGCAGTCCCCATGTGTCCCCAGGGGGTCCCCAGTGAGTCCCTGTGTGTCCCTGGGGGTCCCCATGCATCCCCAGGGGTCACTGTGTGTCCGTGGGTGTCCCCAGGGGGTCCCATCCTGTCCCTGGGGCTCTCCATGTGTCCCTCTGTGTCCCTGGAGTTTACTGGGGGACCCATCCTGTCCCAGTGGCTCCTGGGGGTCCCCATGTGTCCCTGGGGGTCCCATCCCCTCCCTGGGGATCCGCCTGTGCCCCTGGGGGTCCCATCCTGTCCCAGTGGCTCCTGGGGTTCCCTGTGTGTCCCTGGGGGTCCCATCCTGTCCCTGAGCATCCCTGTGTGTCCCGGGGTGTCACAGGGGTTCCCCATGTGTCCCTGGGGCTCCCTGTGTGTCCCGGGGTGTCCCATCCTGTCCCAGTGGCTCCTGGGGGTCCCCATGTGTCCTTGGGGCTCCCTGTGTGTCCCTGTGTGTCCCTGGAGTTTCCTGGGGGTCCCATCCTGTCCCTGGGGGTCCCATCCTGTCCCTGGGAATCCCTGTGTGTCCCGGGGCATCCCAGGGCTTCCCCATGTGTCCCTGGAGGTCCCATCCTGTCCCAGTGGCTCCTGAGGGTCCCCCTGTGTCCCTGGGGGTCCCATCCCATCCCTGAGGATCCCTGTGTGTCCCGGGGTGTCCCATCCTGTCCCACTGGCTCCTGGGGGTCCCCATGTGTCCCTGGAGGTCCCATCCTGTCCCAGTGGCTCCTGAGTGTCCCCATGTATCCCTGGGGGTCCGTGGGGGTCCCATCCTGTCCTAGTGGCTCCTGGGTGTCCCCATGTGTCCCAGGGGGTCCCTGGGTGTCCCATCCCATCCCTGGGGATCCCATCCTGTGCCTGGGGATCCCTGTGTGTCCCGGGGGTCCCATCCTGTCCCAGTGGCTCCTGAGGGTCCCCCTGTGTCCCTGGGGGTCCCATCCCATCCCTGGGGATCCCCGTGTGTCCCAGGGTGTCCCCGTGTGTCCCGGGGAGGGACCCCCTGAGGGTCCCATCCTGTCCCAGGGGCTCCTGGGTGTCCCCATGTGTCCTGGGGGCTCCCTGGGAGTCCCATCCTTTCCCAGTGGCTCCTGGGTGTCCCCATGTCCCCCCGGTGTCCCCCCATGTCCCCCCCGCACTGACCCCCCCCGTCCCCCCCGCAGCCATGCACACGCCGGCGCCGGCCGAGCTCTTCATCTCGGGCGCCCTCCCCGGCTCGGGCACCTTCCCGTCGTCGTCGGCGCTCAGCGCCTACCAGCACCCGGCGCCGTTCGGCGGCCGCAGCTTCCCGGTGAGCTCCTCGCTGGACGCCGCCTTCAGCCCGGGCTCCAACGGGCTCCTGTCGCCGCCGGAGCCGCCGCTGCTGCACATCAAACCGGCGCAGGGCGCGCTGGGCTTCGAGCGCCTCGGCGGCGCCGCCGCCACCACGGCCGTGCTGGGCCCGGCGCTGCCGCCACCGCCGCCGCCGCCGCCGCCGCCGCCGCAGGGCTCGGCGTACCGCGCCGCGCCGGACTCGGCCGCGCGCCACCTGCCCTCGCAGTTCAACCTGCTGCCGGCCGAGCCGCCGCCGCCGCCGCCGCCGCAGCTCTACAACGCGGCCGTGTTCGCCGGCGCGCCGCCCGCTGTGCCGCGCCAGGACAGCGTCATCAAGCACTACCAGCGCCCGGGCACCGGGAACGGGGCACAACCGGCGCTACCGCCCGGCGCACACTCGTTGCAGCATTATTTAAGTTGTGGGGGCAGTTACCAGCAGCAGATGGGCGCCCACCGCGGCGCCGCGCTGCCCTGCAGCCCCCTCGCCGAAGCGGCGCCGGGCGCGTCGGAGGGCGCCCAACAGGCGCCCAAAACGCCCCGCGAGGCGCCCGCGTACCGGCCCATCATCCAGTCGCCGGCGTATTCCGGCGCCGCCGGCTCCAAATCCAAGAGCTACTCGGCGTCGCGGCAGCCGGCGCGCTCCACGGCCACCCCCAAGTGCCAGAGCAGCTACACGGCGCCGGCGGCCAAGGGCAGCTCGGTGATCGCCGGGCAGTCGCCGGCCTATTCGCCGGGGCAGCCGCCGCCGGGGCTGCTGGCGCTGGGGCCGGCGAGCGGCTACGGCGGCGCCCAGCAGCCGCCGGGGCCGTTCGGCGCCGCCGCGACGCCGGACGCGGCGCAAAAGGCGCCCGGTTACGCGGGCGCCGCGGCGGCGGCGCAGCCGTGCGCGGGGCAGAGCTACTCGCCCGAGGCGCTGCAGGCGCTGCCGTACGGCGAGGCCGGCGCCGCGGGCGCCTACGGCGCGCCGCACTCGCAGGGGCTCCCCGCGGGCAGCCCCTCGCTCAGCTACAGCACCGGCCACTCGCCGGCGTGCCCGGCGCTGCCGTACCCCCACGGCAGCCCCTCGGGCATCGCGCGGCCGCTGCAGTCGCCGCCGGCGCCGCGGCCGCAGAGCGGCGCGTCCCCGGGGCAGCCCCATAAGTATCTGGGTGCCGTGATGGCGCCGGCGGCGTTCCTGGCGCCGGGGTACGGCGCCGGCGCGCTGGAGCGCGGCTACGCCAAGGGCAAGGGCGACGCGGAGCTGCTGGGCGCCGAGCGCAGCGAGGACGAGGATTTCCTCATCCAGCACCTGCTGCAGGCGCCGAGCCCCGGCGCGTGCCAGGAGCGCGGCGCCGCCAAGGCCATGGGCGCGTTCAGCGCGCTGGCCAAGGAGGAGCGCTACCAGCTCCACAGCGTCATCCGGCCCAACTCCAACCTGGAGGGCGCCGCGCTGGAGCTCTCCCTGCTCAAGGAGGAGGAGGACGAGGAGGACGGGGCCAAGAAGAAGGGCGAGCGGCCGCGCGAGGGGCTGGCCACGTCCGTGGTGCATTACGGCCACCAGGCGCTGGGCTCCTACGCGGCCGAGCTCAAGAAGGCGCCGCCGGGACATCTTGACGGTGCCACCAAGGAGCTGCCCTTCATGCAGAAGACCCCCGAGCACGGGCGCATGGTGGCCGAGCCACCCGCATTGGAGCCGCATCTCGGTGGCCTTTTGGATGCCACCGCGGCCACCCCGGCGGAGCTGGCGCCGCTGGGCGCCGCGGGGCCGCTGCTGCAGTCGGTGCTGACGCACACGCAGAGCCAGCTGCACGCGCGCGCCAAGGCGCGGGCGCCGCTCGACGTGCACCTCCTGGAACAACAACCGCAACAACCGCAACAACAACCGCAGCAACAACAGCGCGCCGCGTCGCCGCCGCAACAGCCGCTGCAGCTGCTGGAGGCGCACCTGCAGCACGGGCGCGCGCAGGCCTCGCCGCAGCTGCGCGCGCTGCCGCCCGCCGCGCTCGAGGTGCTGCCGCAGCCGCCCGAGATGCAGGATTTCCTCGAGCCCGAGCTGGCCCTCGAGCCCCACTTGGCGCCCGCCGCCGCCGCCGTGGGGCAGCCCCCCGGGACGCCGCCGCCGCCGCCGCCGCCGCAATCGGACGCGGCGCCCGGCGGCGACGCCAAGTTCGAGGGCGGCAGCCCCGGCGCCAAGAGCCGCTTCGTGCCGCTCACGTCCATCTGCTTCCCGGACGCGCTGCTGCAGGACGAGGAGCGCGGATTCTTCCCCGGCATGGAGGACATGTTCGGGCCGGCGCCGTGCGGCCCCGACGACTTCCCTAAGGGCGCCGGTGACACCGGTGACACCGGCGCGGCCGCCATGGAGCGCCCCGAGGGGCTCAAAGCGCCCGCGTACGACCTGCTGCCGCCACCAGCGCCCGGCTACGGCGGCGGCTTCTGCGCGGCCACCGAGCAGCACTTGGCGCTCGAGGCCGCCAAGCACGAGCTGCCGTCCACGGTGAACGCGGAGCCGCTGGGGCTCATCCAGAGCGGCCACCACGGTGTCACCTCAAAGCCACCGCTGCCGTCGCCGCTGTTCTGCTCGTCCAAGCCCAAGAAGCTGCTCAAGACGTCGTCCTTCCACCTCCTGCGCAAGCGCGAGCCCTTCCCGGCGCCCAAGAAGACCTACGCGCAGGAGTACGAGTTCGAGGACGACGAGGACAAGGCGGACGCGCCGGCCGACATCCGCCTCAACAGCCGCCGCCTCCCCGATCTCCTTCCCGACCTCATCTCCAGCTGCCGCGCGCGGCCCAGCCTCAGCCCCATGGGGGACATCGATTTTTGTCCCCACGGCGGCGCCGAGGGGCCCAAGAAGCGCGGGCGCAAACCCACCAAGCCCAAGCGGGACGGGCCGCCCCGGCCGCGCGGGCGCCCCCGGATCCGGCCCCTGGCCGAGCCCCACGGGGTCCCCGAGGGGCCCAAGAAGCCGCGGGGACGGGGACGGGGACGGGGGAAGAAGGGGGCCGAGGAGGACGGCGGCGGCGGCGGCGGCGGCTTGGAGCCGCTCAAGCCGCTCAAGGTGAGGGGTGCTGGGGGGTTTCGGGGTGCTGGGGGCTATTTGGGGGTCCTGGGGGGCTCTGGGGTGCTGGGATGGGGGTTTGGGGGTCCTGGGGATTTGGGGGTCCTGGGGCTCTGGGGTGCTGGGAAGGGGGGATTTGGGGGTGCTGGGGGGTATTGAGGTGTCTTGGGGGGATTTGGGGTGCTGGGGGGGCTCTGGGGTGCTGGAATGGGGATTTTGGGGGTGCTGGGGGCTATTTGGGGGTCCTGGGGGGTTTGGGGGTCCTGGGGTCTATTTGGGGGTCCTGGGGAGTGTCTAGGGTGCTGGGATGGGGGTTTTGGGGTGCTGGGGTATTTGGGGGTGCTGGGATGGGAGGTTTGGGGGTGCTGGGGATTTGGGGGTGCTGGGATGGGGGTTTGGGGGTGCTGGGGGATTTGGGCGTCCTAGGGGGTCTCTGGGGTGCTGGGGGGGGTTTGGGGGTCCTGGGGGCTATTTGGGGGTCCTGGGGGCTCTGGGGTGCTGGGAAGGGGGGATTTGCGGGTGCTGGGGGGATTTGGGGTGCTGGGATGGGGGTTTGGGGTGCTTGGGGGTCTCTGGGTGCTGCAATGGGGATTTTGGGGGTGCTGGGGGGGATTTGGGGGTCCTGGGGTCTATTTGGGGGTCCTGGGGAGTGTCTAGGGTGCTGGGATGGGGGTTTTGGGGTGCTGGGGGGATTTGGGGGTCCTGGGGGTTTGGGGGTGCTTGGGGGTCTCTGGGGTGCTGCAATGGGGATTTTGGGGGTGCTGGGGGGATTTGGGGTGCTGGATGGGGGTTTGGGGGTCCTGGGGGGATTTGGGCGTCCTAGGGGGTCTCTGGGGTGCTGGGATGGGGGGTTTGGGGGTGCTGGGGGGATTTGGGGGTGCTGGGATGGGAGTTTGGGGGTCCTGGGGGATTTGGGCATCCTAGGGGGTCTCTGGGGTGCTGGGATGGGGGGTTTGGGGGTGCTGGGGGGATTTGGGTGCTGGGATGGGGGGTTTGGGGGTGCTTGGGGGTCTCTGGGGTGCTGCAATGGGGATTTTGGGGGTGCTGAGGGGGATTTGGGGGTTTGGGGGTTTGGGGGTGCTGGGGGGGCCCTGGGGTGCTGGGATTGGGGTATTTGGGGGTCCTGGGGGGTTTGGGGGTGCTTGGGGTCTCTGGGGTGCTGCAATGGGGATTTTGGGGGTGCTGGGGGGGATTTGGGGTCCTGGGGGGTTTGGGGGTCCTGGGGTCTATTTGGGGGTCCTGGGGAGTGTCTAGGGTGCTGGGATGGGGGGTTTGGGGGTGCTGGGGGGGGTTTGGGGGTGCTGGGGGTATTTGGGGGTGCTGGGATGGGGGTTTGGGGGTCCTGAGGGGTTTGGGGGTCCTGGGGGGCTGCAATGGGGATTTTGGGGGTGCTGGGGGGGATTTGGGGGTCCTGGGGGCTATTTGGGGGTCCTGGGGGGGTTTGGGGGTCCTGGGATCTATTTGGGGGTCCTGGGGGGCTCTGGGGTGCTGCAATGGGGATTTTGGGGTGCTGGGTGGGATTTGGGGGTGCTGGGGGGTTTGGGGGTGCTTGGGGGTCTCTGGGGTGCTGCAATGGGGATTTGGGGGTGCTGGGGGATTTGGGGGTCCTGGGATGGGGGTTTGGGGGTGCTGGGGAGATTTGGGGTCCTAGGGGGTCTCTGGGGTGCTGGGATGGGGAGTTTGGGGGTGCTGGGGGGATTTGGGGTGCTGGGATGGGGGTTTGGGGTGCTGGGAGGATTTGGGGGTCCTGGGGGCTATTTGGGGTCCTGGGGAGTGTCTAGGGTGCTGGGATGGGGGTTTTGGGGGTGTTGGGGGGGTTGAGGGGTGCTGGATGGGGGGTATTTGGGGATCGTGGGGGAGTTTGGGGGTCCTGGGGGGTTTGGGGGTCCTAGGGGGTCTCTGGGGTGCTGGGATGGGGGGTTTGGGGGTGCTGGGGGGATTTGGGGGTCCTAGGGAGGCTCTGGGGTGCTGGGATGGGGGTATTTGGGGGTGCTGGCAGGATTTGGGGGGTGCTTGGGGGGGTTGGGGGTGCTGGGGCATTTGGGGGGACTTGGGGGTATATGGGGTGTCCTGGGCACCTCGGGGGGCTGCTCTGAGCCCACCAGGTGTCACCCATTAACTGTGTCCCCCCATCTCCTGTGTCCCCCATCTCCTGTGTGCCCCCCATCCTCTGTGTCCCCCCCATCCTCTGTGTCCCCCCCATTCCCTGGGTCCCCCCATCCCCTGTCCCCCTTATTCCCTGTGTCCCCAACATCCCCTGTCCCCCCATCCCCTGTCCCCCATCCCCGTCCCCCCCATCCCCTGTGTCCCCCCCATTCCCTGTCCCCCCATCCCCTGTCCCCCCCATCCCCTGTGTCCCCCCCATCCCCTGTGTCCCCCCCATCCCCTGTCCCCCCCATCCCCTGTCCCCCCCACCCCGTCGCCCCCATCCCCCCCCCAGATCAAGCTCCCCGTCCCCAAAGCCCCCGACGCCCCCCCCCACCCCGGCGCCCCCCCAGTGCCACCCCCCCCTCCCACCCCGGGCGCCCCCCCGGCGCCCCCCCCCCCGGAGGGCAGCGGCCCCGCGCGCGACCGCGTCAAGCAGAAGCTCAAGGAGGTGGAGGAGAAGCAGCCCGAGATGAAGTCGGGCTTCATGGCCTCCTTCCTGGACTTCCTCAAGGCCGGCAAGCGGCAGCCCCCCGCGGCGGCCACCAGCCCCTCCAAGACCCCCCGGGCGCCCCCCGCGCCCCACTTCGCCGTGGGGCTGCCCCCCGGCTTGGAGGGCGCCGAGGGCGCCGAGGGGCTGGTCATGGCCTGTCCCAGCCCCTGCAAGCGGCTGGACGAGGAGCTCAAGCGCAACCTGGAGACGCTGCCCTCCTTCTCCTCGGACGAGGAGGACTCGGTGAGCAAGAACCAGGACCTGCAGAAGAGCATCTCCTCGGCCATCTCGGCCCTCTACGACCCCGGCGACCGCAAGGACCCCGACCCGGCCGGTGGGTGCCCCCGCGTGCCCCGGATCGGCCGCCCCGGGGGCTCCCGGGCACCCCCCGGGACGCTCCGGGTGGCCCCAGGGACCCTGAGGTGGCTCCTGGGACCTGTAGATGGCCCCAGGGACCCTTAGGTGGCCCCAGGGACTCTTAGGTGGCCCGAGGGACTCTTAGGTGGCTCCTGGGACCCTGAGGTGGCTCCTGGGACACTCCTTGGGTCTTCATGATGCCCGTTGGAGCTTTTTAGGGTTTCTAGGTGATCCTGGGACCCTTAGGTGGCTCCTGGGACACTCCTTGGGTGTCCATGATCCCTATTGGAGCTCTCCAGGGTGTCTAGGTCATCCTGGGACTCTTAGGTGGCTCCTGGGACCCTGAGGTGGCCCCAGGGACTCTTAGGTGGCTCCTGGGACCCTTAGGTGAATCCTGAGACACTCCTTAGGTCTCCATGATGTCTATTGGAGCTCTTTAGGGTTTCTAGGTCATCCTGGGACCCTGAGGTGGCTCCTGGGACCCTTAGATGGCCCCAGGGACTCTTAGCTGGCTCCTGGGACCCTTAGGTGACCCCAGGGACTCTTAGGTGGCCCCAGGGACTCTTAGGTGGCTCCTGGGACCCTTAGGTGGCTCCTGGGACACTCCTTGGGTCTCCATGATCCCTATTGGAGCTCTTTAGGGTTTCTAGGTGATCCTGGGACCCTTATGTGGCTCCTGGGACTCTTAGGTGGCCCCAGGGACTCCTAGGTGGCTCCTGGGACCCTTAGGAGGCTCCTGGGACCTGTAGATGGCCCCAGGGACCCTTAGGTGGCCCCAGGGACACTTAGGTGGCTCCTGGGACCCTTAGGTGGCTCCTGGGACACTCCTTGGGTCTCCATGATGCCTATTGGAGCTCTTTAGGGTTTCTAGGTGATCCTGGGACCCTTAGGTGGCTCCTGGGACCCTTAGGTGGCTCCTGGGACACTCCTTAGGTCTCCATGATCCCTATTGGAGCTCTTTAGGGTTTCTAGGTGATCCTGGGACCCTTATGTGGCTCCTGGGACTCTTAGGTGGCCCCAGGGACTCTTAGGTGGCCCCAGGGCCTCCTAGGTGGCTCCTGGGACCCTTAGGAGGCTCCTGGGACCCTTAGGTGACCCCAGGGACTCTTAGGTGGCCCGAGGGACTCTCAGGTGGCTCCTGGGACCCTTAGGTGAATCCTGAGACACTCCTTAGGTCTCCATGATGTCTATTGGAGCTCTTTAGGGTTTCTAGGTCATCCTGGGACCCTTAGGTGGCTCGTGGGACCCTTAGGTGACCCCAGGGACTCTTAGGTGGCCCGAGAGACTCTTAGGTGGCTCCTGGGACCCTTAGGTGGCTTCTGGGACACTCCTTGGGTCTCCATGATGCCTATTGGAGCTCTTTAGGGTTTCTAGGTCATCCTGGGACCCTTAGGTGGCTCGTGGGACCCTTAGGTGGCCCCAGGGACTCTTAGGTGGCTCCTGGGACCCTTAGGTGGCTCCTGGGGCACTCCTTGGGTGACCATGATCCCTATTGGAGCTCTCCAGGGTGTCTAGGTGGCTCCTGGGACCCTTAGGTGGCTCCTGGGATCCTTAGGTGGCCCCAGGGACTCTTAGGTGGCTCCTGGGACCCTTAGGTGGCTCCTGGGGCACTCCTTGGGTGTCCATGATCCCTATTGGAGCTCTCCAGGGTTTCTAGGTGATCCTGGGACCCTTAGGTGGCTCCTGGGACCCTTAGGTGACCCCAGGGACTCTTAGGTGGCCTGAGGGACTCTCAGGTGGCTCCTGAGACCCTTAGGAGGCTCCTGGGACACTCCTTGGGTCTCCATGATGCCTATTGGAGCTCTCTAGGGTTTCTAGGTGATCCTGGGACCCTAAGGTGGCTCCTGGGACCTGTAGATGGCCCCAGGGACCCTTAGGAGGCCTCAGGGACACTTAGGTGGCTGCTGGGACCCTTAGGTGGCCCCAGGGACTCTTAGGTGGCCCAAGGGACTCTTAGGTGGCTCCTGGGACCCTTAGGTGGCTCCTGGGACCCTTAGGAAGCTCCTGGGACCCTTAGGTGCCCCCAGGGACATTCCTGGGTCCATGATGCCTATTGGGGATCTCTAGGGTGTTTAGGTGGCCCCAGGGACCCCTCGGTGGCTCCTGGGACCCTTAGGTGCCCCCAAGGACATTTCTGGGTCCATGATTGCTATTGGAGCTCTCTAGGGTGTTTAGGTGGCCCCAGGGACCCTTAGGTGGCTCCTGGGACACTCCTTGGGTCTCCATGATGTCTATTGGAGCTCTTTAGGGTTTCTAGGCGATCCTGGGACCCTGAGGTGGCTCCTGGGCCACTCCTTGGGTCTCCATGATCCCAATTGGAGCTCTCCAGAGTGTCTAGGTGGCTCCTGGGACCCTTAGGTGGCTCCTGGGACCCTTAGGTGGCCCCAGGGACTCTTAGGTGGCTCCTGAGACCCTTAGGTGGCTCCTGGGACACTCCTTGGGTCTCCATGATGCCTATTGGAGCTCTTTAGGGTTTCTAGGTGATCCTGGGACCCTTAGGTGGCTCCTGGGACCCTTAGGTGACTCCTGGGGCACTCCTTGGGTGTCCATGATGCCTATTGGAGCTCTTTAGGATGTCTAGGTGATCCTGGGACCCTTAGGTGGCCCCAGGGACCCTTAGGTGGCTCTTGGGACCCTTAGGTGACCCAGGGACTCTTAGGTGGCCCCAGGGACACTCCCAGGTCCATGATCCCTACTGGAGCTCTCTAGGGTGCCCAGGTGGGCCTGGAACCCTTAGGTGCCCCCAAGGCCATTCCTGGGTCCATGATCCCTATTGGAGCTCTTTAAGGTGTCTAGGTGACTCTGGGACCCTTAGGAGGCTCCAGGGACACTCCTGGGTCCATGAGCCCTATTGGAGCTCTGTAGGGTGTTTAGGTGGCTCCAGGGACCCTTAGGTGGCTCCTGGGACACTCCCAGGTCCATGATCCCTACTGGAGCTCTTTAGGGTGTTCAGGTGGCCCCAGGGACTCTTAGGTGGCCCCAGGGACACTCCCAGGTCCATGATCCCTACTGGAGCTCTTTAGGGTGTTCAGGTGGCCCCAGGGACTCTTAGGTGGCCCCTGGCACACTGCTTGGGTTTCCACGATCCCTATTGGAGCTCTCCAGGGACCCTTAGGTGGCTCTTGGGGCATCCCTTGGGTCTTCATGATGCTTATTGGAGCTCTGTAGGGTGTCTATGTGACCCTGGGACCCTTAGGTGCCCCCAGGGACACTCCCGGGTCCATGATCCCTATTGGAGCTCTCCAGGGTGCCTAAGTGGCCCTGGGACCTTTAGGTGGCCCCCAGCCCTTCCCGGGGTCCCCTGGACACCCCCCGGTTCCCCCTGTATCCCTTGGAGCCCTCCAGGGTGCCCTGGACCCTTAGGTGGCCCCAGGTCCATGATCCCTATTGGAGCTCTCCAGGGTGCCCAGGTGGCCCCAGGGACCCTTAGGTGGCCCCAGGGACACTCCTGGGTCCTCCAGGTGTCCCTTGGGTCCCCATGATCCCTACTGGACTTCCCCAGGGACCCTTAGGTGGCTCCTGGGACCCTTAGGTGGCCCCCAGCCCTTCCCGGGGTCCCCTGGACACCCCCCGGTTCCCCCTGTATCCCTTGGACCCCTCCAGGGTGCCCTGGACCCTTAGGTGGCCCTAGGGACACTCCAGGGTTCATGATCCCTATTGGAGCTCTTTAGGGTGTTTAGGTGGCCCCAGGGACTCTTACGTGGCCCCTGGGACCCTTAGGTGGCCCTAGGGACACTCCCAGGTCCATGATCCCTATTGGAGCTCTCCAGGGTGCCCAGGTGGCCCCAGAGACCCTTAGGTGGCCCCAGGGACACTCCTGGGTCCTCCAGGTGCCCTTTGGGTCCCCATGATCCCTATTGGACCTCCCCAGGATGCTCTCAGGTGGCCCCTGGGGCTCTTAGGTGGCCCTGGGACTCTTAGGTGGCCCTGGGACCCTTAGGTGGATCCTGGGACGCCCAGCACTTCCCTGGGTACCCTTTGCCCCCCTCCCGTTCCCCCTGTATCCCTTGGGCCCCTCCAGGTTGCCCTGGACCATTAGGTGGCCCCAGGGACCCTTAGGTGGCCCTGGGACCCTTAGTTGGCCCCCAGCCCTTCCCGGGGTCCCCTGGACACCCCCCGGTTCCCCCTGTATCCCTTGGAGGCCTCCAGGGTGCCCTGGACCCTTAGGTGGCCCTAGGGACACTCCAGGGTTCATGATCCCTATTGGAGCTCTTTAGGGTGTTTAGGTGGCCCCAGGGACCCTTATGTGGCCCCTGGGACCCTTAGGTGGCCCTAGGGACACTCCCAGGTCCATGATCCCTATTGGAGCTCTCCGGGGTGCCCAGGTGGCCCCAGGGACCCTTAGGTGGCCCCAGGGACACTCCTGGGTCCTCCAGGTGTCCCTTAGGTCCCCATGATCCCTATTGGATCTCCCCAGGGGGGCCTGGGGATCCTTAGGTGGCCCCGGGGACACTCCTGGGTCCACCAGGTGCCCTTTGAGTCCCCATAATCCCTATTGGACCTCCCCAGGATGCTCTCAGGTGGCCCCTGGGACTCTTAGGTGGCCCTGGGACCCTTAGGTGGCCCCCAGCCCTTCCCTGGGTCCCCTGGACACCCCCCAGCCCTCCCTGTATCCCTTGGACCCCTCCAGGGTGCCCTGGACCCTTAGGTGCCCCCCGATGTCCCCCTGATCATGTCCCCCCCCCTGCAATGACCCTGTCCCCGCAGATGTCCCCCCCGTGGAGGAGAAGCCCCCCAGCCCGGCGCCCTCGGAGGGGTCCCAGCCCGAGCCCCCCGCGGCGGTGCCAGCGGCGGTGCCATCGGCGGTGACATCAGCGGTGCCATCGGCGGTGCCATCGGCAGTGCCATCAGCGGTGCCATCAGCGCTGCCATCAGCGGTGCCGCCGGCGGTGACGTCAGCAGTGCCACCAGCGGTGCCACCAGCGGTGACGTCAGCGGCGTCGCCCCCCGGTGCCACCAAGGGTCCCCCTGCAGAGGCGGCGGCGGCGCCGGCGGCGTCCCCGGAGCGCGAGGACGCGGAGGCCGCGCGGCCGCTGCACCTGGCCAAGAAGCAGGAGACGGCGGCCGTGTGCGGGGACACGGACGAGGACGAGGCCGAGAGCGGCGGCGAGGGCATCTTCCGCGAGCGCGACGAGTTCGTGGTGCGCGTCGAGGACATCCAGGCGCTCAAGGTGGGCGCGGGGGGACGGGGAGGGACGCGGGAGGGAATGGGAAGGGATTGGGAGGGATTGGGAGGGATGGGGAGGGATGGGGATAGACTGGGAAGGGACTGGGAGGGATGAGGAGGGATGAGGAGGGACTGGGAGAGACTGGGAAGGGACTGGGAAGGGATTGGGAGGGACTGGGAGAAACTGGGAAGGGATTGGGAGGGATGGGGAGGGATGAGGAGGGACTGGGAGAGACTGGGAAGGATGAGGAGGGACTGGGAGGGATGGGGAGGGATGAGGAGGGACTGGGAGAGACTGGGAAGGATGAGGAGGGATGAGGAGGGACTGGGAGGGATGAGGTGGGATGAGGGGGGATGGGGAGGGATGAGAAGGGATGAGGAGAGACTGGGAAGGACGAGGAGGGATGAGGAGGGATGGGGAGGGATGAGGAGGGACTGGGAGGGATGGGAGAGACTAGGAGAGACTGGGAAGGGATTGGGAGGGATGGGGAGGGATGAGGAGGGACTGGGAGAGACTGGGAAGGATGAGGAGGGACTGGGAGGGATGGGGAGGGATGAGGAGGGACTGGGAGAGACTGGGAAGGGATTGGGAGAGACTGGGGAGGGACTGGAAGAGACTGGGAGGGATGAGGAGGGACTGGGAGGGATGGGGAGGGACTGGGAGAGACTGGGAGAGACTGGGAAGAGATTGGGAGAGATTGGGAGGGATGGGGAGAGATGGGGAAGGGACTGGGAGGGATGAGGAGGGAATGGGGAGGGATTGGGAGGGATGAGGAGGGATTGGGAGGAATGGGGAGAGGCTGGGAGAGAGTGGGAAGGGGCTGAGAGAGACTGGGAAGGGATTAGGAGGGACTGGGAGAGACTGGGAGAGACTAGGAGAGATTGGGAAGGGATTGGGAAGGGATTAGGAGAGACTAAGAGGGATTAGGAGAGATGGGGAGGGACTGGGAGAGACTGGGACTGGAAGGGACTGGGAGGGATGAGGAGGGACTGAGAGAGACTGGGAGGGATGGGGAAGGATAAGGAGAGAGTGGGAGAAATGAGGAGGGACTGGGAGAGGCTGGGAAGGGACTGGGAGGGATGGGAAGGGATAGGGAGGGATTGGGAAAGGGTTAGGAGAGACTGGCAGGGACTGGGAAGAGATTGGGAAGGATGGGGAGAGACTGGGAAGGGACTGGGAGAGACTGGGAGGGACTGGGAGGATTTAGGGGGATTTGGGGGGCTCCCTGACTGATGTGGGGGGATTTGGGCAGGTTTAGGGGGATTTGGGGGTCTCGAGGGTGCCCTGACCCCCATCCCCAGCTGGGGTCTCTGGGGGGACTGGGGGGACACTGGGAATGATGGGGAGGGACTGGGGGGATTTGTGGGGACTTGGGGTGCTCGGGAATATTTGGGGGTCTCGGGGGCGCCCTGACCCCTGTCCCCACCTGGGGTCTCTGGGGGGACACTGGGAATGATGGGGAAGGACTGGGAGACACTAGGGAACCATTGGGGGGGATTTGAGGGGATTGGGGCGGGTTTGGGGGGATTTGGGGGGACTTGGGGGGTCGAGGGGATGTGGGGGGCTCGGGGGCACCCTGACCCCATCCCCCCCCCAGCTGGGGTTTCTGCAGGGACTAGGGGGAAACCGGGAATGATGGGGAAGGACTGGGAGGCACTAGGGAAGCATTGGGAGTGATGGGGAGGGACTGGGGGGATTTGGGCGGGTTTAGGGGGATTTGGGGGGATTTGGGGGGCTCAGGGGGATGTGGGGGGCTCGGGGGCGCCCTGACCCCGTCCCCTCCCCCAGCTGGGGTTTCTGCAGGGACTGGGGGGAAACCGGGAATGATGGGGAAGGACTGGGAGGCACTAGGGAAGCATTGGGAATGATGGGGAGGGACTGGGGGGATTTGGGGGAATTTGGGCGGGTTTAGGGGGATTTGGGGGGATTTGGGGGGCTCAGGGGGATGTGGGGGGCTCGGGGGCGCCCTGACCCCGTCCCCCCCCCCAGCTGGCGCTGCAGACGGGCCGGGAGCCCCCCCCGATCTGGCGCGTGCAGAAGGCCCTGCTGCAGAAATTCACCCCCGAGATCAAGGACGGGCAGCGGCAGTTCTGCGCCACCAGCAACGTGAGCGGGGACACGGGGACATTGCTGGGACATGGGGACACCGCGGGGACACGGGGACACTGCGGGGACATGGGGACACTGCTGGGACATGGGGACACCATGGGGACACCATGGGGACACGGGGACACTGCGGGGACGCGGGGACGCCCCGGGGACACGGGGACACCGCGGGGACGTGGGGACACCGAGGGAACGCGGGGACACCCTGGGGATGCAGGGACACCACGGGGACACCACGGGGACGTGGGGACACTGCTGGGACACGGGGACACCGCGGGGACACGGGAACACCGCGGGGACATGGGGACACTGCTGGGACACTGCTGGGACATGGGGACACCATGGGGACACCACGGGGACACGGGGACACTGCGGGGATGCGGGGACACTGCTGGGACACGGGGACACCACGGGGACGCGGGGACACCGCGGGGACATGGGGACACTGCAGGGACACCGCAGGGACACAGGGACACTTCTGGGACATGGGGACACCACGGGGACACCACGGGGACATGGGGACACCCCAGGGAAGCGGGGACATGGGGACGCTGCTGGGACACGGGGACACCGCGGGGACACTGCAGGGACACCGTGGGGACACAGGGACACCGCGGGGACATGGGGACACTGCTGGGACACGGGGACACCGCGGGGACGCGGGGACACTGGGGGGACACAGGGACACTGCGGGGACGCAGGGACACTGCTGGGATGTGGGGACACCACGGGGACATGGGGACACGGGGACACCATGGGGACACTGTTGGGACATGGGGACACTGCTGGGACATGGGGACACCAAGGGGATGCGGGGACACTGCTGGGACGTGGGTACACCATGGGGACATGGGGACATGGGGACAGCCCTGGGACACGGGGACACTGCTGGGACACAGGGACACCACGGGGATACGGGGACACCCTGGGGATGCGGGGACACCGTGGGGACATGGGGACACTGCCGGGACACAGGGACACCACGGGACGTGGGGACGACATGGAAACACCCCGGGGACACCCCGGGGACGCGTGGACACCCCAGGGACGCGGGGACACCCTGGGGACACCATGGGGACATGGGGACACTGCTGGGACATGTGGACACCACAGGGACATGGGGACACCCCGGGGACACCATGGGGACATGGGGACACTGCCAGGACACGTGGACACCCTGGGAATGCAGGGACACCCTGGGGACAGGCCCGGGACAGGGGGACATCCCTGGGGACGCAGGGACACTGCCAGGACACGGGGACACCCCGGGGACGCGGGGACACCACGGGGACAGCCCTGGGATGTGGGGACATCCTTGGGGACATGGGGACATTGCTGGGACATGGGGACACCCCAGAGACAGCTCCAGGACATGGGGCACCCCTGGGGACGCGGGGACACCCCGGGGACAGCCCCGGGACGTGGGGACATCCCTGGGGACATGGGGACACCCTCGAGGACAGGGATCTGCCCATGACAACAGGGACAGGCCCGGGATGTGGGGACCCCACAGGGACAACTGTGGGGGACAGGGACATCCCTGGGGACATGGGGACATCCCTGGGGACACGGGGACATCCCTGGGCACACGGGGACGCCCCCAGGACACGGGGACATACCTGAGGACACCCCCAGGACACGGGGACATCCCTGGGGACATGGGGACATTCCTGGGGACACCCCGGGGACACCCCCGGGACATGGGGCTCCTCTGGGGGGGTCTTTGGGGCTGGCAGGGGGGGCAGGATGACCCCAAGGGACCTTGTGAAGGTGGCCGGGGGGTGGCATAGGGGGGTGTTTGGGGACAGCAAGAGGGTCCTGCCGGGGAGGGGACAGCAGGGGGGTCCTGGGGACACCCTGACCCGCCCTGTGTCCCCTCCTCAGTACCTGGGGTATTTTGGGGACGCCAAGAACCGGTACCAGCGACTGTACGTGAAGTTCCTGGAGAACATCAACAAGAAGGACTACGTGCGGGTGTGCTCGAGACGGCCATGGCACCGGCCACTGGCTGCCGTCAGGTGGGACATTGGGGACATGGGGACACTGGGGACACTGGGGACATGGGGGACATTGGGGACATTGGGGACATTGGGGACATGGGGGACATTGGGGACATGGGGACATGGGGACATGGGGTCACTGGGGACATGGGGACATAGGGACATTGGGGACATTGGGACGTGCGGGTGTGCTCGAGACGGCCATGGCACCGGCCACTGGCTGCCGTCAGGTGGGACATGGGGACATTGAGGACATTGGGGACACTGGGGACATTGGGGACATGGGGACGTGCGGGTGTGCTCGAGACGGCCATGGCACCGGCCACTGGCTGCCGTCAGGTGGGACATGGGGGACATTGGGGACATTGGGGACACTGGGGACATGGGGGACATTGGGGACATTGGGGACATTGGGGACATGGGGGACATTGGGGACATGGGGACATGGGGACATGGGGTCACTGGGGACATGGGGACATAGGGACATTGGGGACATTGGGACGTGCGGGTGTGCTCGAGACGGCCATGGCACCGGCCACTGGCTGCCGTCAGGTGGGACATGGGGACATTGAGGACATTGGGGACACTGGGGACATTGGGGACATGGGGACGTGCGGGTGTGCTCGAGACGGCCATGGCACTGGCCACTGGCTGCCGTCAGGTGGGACACGGGGACCCTGGGGACATTGGGGACATGGGGGACATTGGGGACATTGGGGACATTGGGGACATGGGGACGTGCGGGTGTGCTCGAGACGGCCATGGCACCGGCCACTGGCTGCCGTCAGGTGGGACATGGGGACATTGGGGACATTGGGGACATTGGGGACATTAGGGACATGGGGACGTGCGGGTGTGCTCGAGACGGCCATGGCACCGGCCACTGGCTGCCGTCAGGTGGGACACGGGGACGCTGGGGACATTGGGGACACTGAGGACATGGGGGACATTGGGGACATGGGGACATTGGGGACATTGGGGACATTGGGGACATGGGGACGTGCGGGTGTGCTCGAGACGGCCATGGCACCGGCCACTGGCTGCCGTCAGGTGGGACACGGGGACGTTGGGGACACTGGGGACATGGGGGACATGGGGGACATTGGGGACATGGGGACGTGCGGGTGTGCTCGAGGAGGCCATGGCACCGGCCACTGGCTGCCGTCAGGTGGGACATGGGGACATGGGGACATTGGGGACACTGGGGACATGGGGGACATTGGGGACATTGGGGACATGGGGACGTGCGGGTGTGCTCGAGGAGGCCATGGCACCGGCCACTGGCTGCCGTCAGGTGGGAAACGGGGACATTGGGGACATGGGGACATTGGGGACATTGGGGACATGGGGATGTGGGGACATTGGGGACATGGGGACGTGCGGGTGTGCTCGAGACGGCCATGGCACCGGCCACTGGCTGCTGTCAGGTGGGACATGGGGACATGGGGACATGGGGGGACATTGGGGACATTGGAGACATTGGGGACATTGGGGGGATGTTGGGGACATGGAGGGACATGGGGGCATGGGGGACATAGGAGCCATGGGGACAAAGAGGGGGACACAGAGACCAAAGGAAATGGGGACATGGGGACGTGGGGACACATGGTGTGACCAGGTTGGGGGAGACATTTTTGGAGCCTCCATTGGGACTTTGGGGGGGTCCCCATCACTTGGGGACCCTTGGAGGTGTCCCCATTGTCCCCAGGGGACACGTGGGGGGGGGGTCCCCATCACTTCGGGACACTCTGGTGGGTCCCCATGGGACATTTTTGAGGGGATCCCCCTCACTTGGGGACACTGGGGGGGTCCCCATTATCCCCAGGGGCCATTTGGGGGGGTTCCGAGGGGACATTTTTGGGGTCCCCATCCCTTGGGGAGACTCGAGGGGGTCCCCGTTGTCCCTAGGGGACACTTGGGGGGGATCCCCATCACCTTGGGGACACTTTGGTGGGTCCGTAGGGGACATTTTTGGGGTCCCCACCCCTTGGGGACACTCGGGGGTGTCCCCATTATCCCCAGGGGCCATTTGGGGGGGGTTCCTAGATGCCATTTTTGGGGTTCCCATCCCTTGGGGACACTCAGGGGTGTCCCCATTATCCCCAGGGGCCATTTGGGGGAGTTCCGAGGGGCCATTTTTGGGGTCCCCATCCCTTGGGGACACTCGGGGGGGTCCCCATTGTCCCCGGGGGGTACTGGGGGGGGTCCCCATCCTTGGGGACACTCCAGGGGGACCCCATTGTCCCCGGGGGGCACTGGGGGTGGTTCCTAGGTGCCATTTTTGGGGTCCCCATCCCTTGGGGACACTCGGGGGTGTCCCCATTGTCCCCGGGGGACATTTGGGGGCGTTCCTAGGGGCCATTTTTGGGGTCCCCATCCGTTGGGGACACTCCAGGGGGACCCCATTGTCCCCGGGGGGTACTGGGGGGGGTTCCTGGGGCCATTTTTGGGGTCCCCCTCCCTTGGGGACACTCGGGGGGGTCCCCATTGTCCCCAGGGGCCATTTTTGGGGGGGTCCCCATCCTTGGGGACACTCCAGGGGGACCCCATTGTCCCCGGGGGGCACTGGGGGTGGTTCCTAGGTGCCATTTTTGGGGTCCCCATCCCTTGGGGACACTCGGGGGTATCCCCATTGTCCCCAGATGCCATTTTTGGGGTCCCCCTCCCTTGGGGACACTCGGGGGTGTCCCCATTGTCCCCGGGGGACATTTGGGGGGGTTCCTAGGGGCCATTTTTGGGGTCCCCATCCCTTGGGGACACTCGGGGGTATCCCC